>NC_142931.1:73475052-73522552 GCF_046866305.1 Octopus bimaculoides | reverse complement strand
TGTACTCGTCACAATGCTTGGATTTCTTCTTTATCTGCTCTGACGAAGCGTTCATTCATCATCATCCCATCTTAGTTGTAGAAACGTATATACCACTAGGTTATCTAATAGTTACTTCCTTTAGTAAGATGGCGAAGAGCAGTTTTGGAGAAAATTGGTGCTATTCAAAGGAGACCAATCAATCGCTTCTAAACTCACATTTGAAGGCTCATAATACGTTTTTAATGTTGATGAAATATCATATTGCTGCTAGAAAAGAAAGAGTAAGAAAAGAGAGGAGGAATAGAGATTTCGTATTGAAACACTAGGACTCATATTTACAGAAGTGGGTAATTTTGACATAATAATAATGACTCCTTATTTTTAGAGATGCAAATTAAGTGAATTATCGAGGGAGCTGAAACGGTTGATCGACTTAGATTAACATTTACTCTTAAAGGACTACCCATTCCGATTCAAATGTATTAATTTAATTTGACTAAATAGTTCCTATTGTTTTTAAAGTTAAAAATAACTGAAAGTTATAACATTGAGGATTTTGCGAAAGTTATTAATCTTTCGTTACATCTTCAATGATACTACATCTATTTCAGTTTTAAAAACGATAAGTCGTAGAATTGACAAAGACGTTAGGACAACGAGATGACTGCGTCATGGAATTTGTTCGGACTACGCATTGAGATCATATCCCACCGACATCAGCTTTGCCTTTTATCCTTTCAGGGTCTCAAGTATCAACGTAGAGCGGTGGATTGGCGGAACTATAAGAATGTTAGACGAGTTCTGTGTGTTCTGAAACGAATTTTGCCTTCACATAAAAAAAAAAAAACTCGCTAGTCTCCGGGATCAGTGGTGCAAGAAAGAAAGGCAAATCTTCGAAACAAAGGACATCAAAATTATTGATGCTGCTGCACAGAGCAGAGAATGGAATTCCTGCAGGAGGAGAAACATGAGCCCTGCTGAATGAATGTAAGGGAATTACCATCATAATCGGAACTAATGGGAAAAATACTAGATAAAACTCTACTGATGTCAAAACCAATTTTCAGACAGTAGTCTAGTGAGAGGCTGTGCGCTAGAACACTGACTAGATGTGCTACGAGAATACTTACTGATTTATACGGATGCTTACAGCAAAATCAGAGCGGTCAGTTCCCAAAAGCAATTCCTTTTCAGGTTCAAATCTCGTTGAGGTCAACTTTTCTTTCACTGATACAATGAAACATTATTCAAATACTTAGTTGATCCTTTTCCTTCCATCAGAATCAACTGAAATTTGCTGTAAGAAAAAAATATGAAGAACCACTCGTAGTAAACATTTCTTGCAAGATCCTACCTTCTCTTTATCCTCTCAATCGCAGTGGAAGAGTATAGTCACTAAAAGTTCTAGCAGAGTATGGTACATGACAATGATGGTAGCGGAATCACTAGGACGTTAAGCAAAGAGCTATTTTGATATCAATCACATCACTTGACACTCATGTAACGTCCTGCCTTCCAGCCACGAAAGAAAAAGGTTAATGTTGACCTCTGCGAGACTTGAACTCAGAATATTAGAATAAGCAATTTTATACCACAGCCATATTAGTCAGACCTTCTACAAATATGGTAACTCATTCTCTTAAGCAGAAAATATCAATTTCTTATGTTAACACAGGATTACAAATATATATGGAGAGTATATTTGACAAATCTGGACTCAACTTAAAGATCCGTAAACACACACACATATATAGTGCAAATTCGACGATCGAACTCTTATCAAACCACAAACATTATGACTGGCTAGAATGGCAGAGGATATATCAGTCATTGGTTTAGTTTCGTTATTGGTCCAGCCTCGTAAAAACATAAACCACTATGAAAGTTTGGCCTGGGCGTAATTTGAACTCGAAATCTTATTGTACAGACACCCACAAAAATACAGTGAAGTATTCTTTTCTAATCTAGGCACAAGGTCCGAAATTTTGGGGGAGGGGGCTAGTCGATTAGATCAACTCCAGTACGCAACTGGTACTTAATTTATCGAGCCCGAAAGGATGAAAAGTAAAGTCGACCATGACGAAATTTGAACTCAGAACACGAAGACAGACGCAATACCGCTCACCGCCATCACCTAAATACAGTGAAGTATTGCCTCTGCCGGTATACTAATTTTGTCTACTTACAGCGCTCGTATTTGTGAAATTTAACCAACACCATGTCTCTAAACAATAACCTATGATGTATTTCTTATAAACGGTCGAAGGCTTCTTGAAAATATAATTACTACATTCTCATAAAAGCGTCCTTTTTTGTTTGTTTTTGTCTTCTATCTTTTTCCAGTCCTCTACTTGTATCTCCAACTTGTGTAATTTACGTGTAGCAGTCTCCATCACTCTCTCAACATTCTCTTAATCACTATTTGTAGTTTCACGTCTTTTTCTTTATCTTTCTCGCGCTATTCGTTTCTCAGTATCTTACTCATACACAACCTTACTTTATTTTCCTTTCATTCATTCACCCAAAAGTTTTCTTCATATTATATCTCGTTGCTTTCTCTCCCTTCCTATCTTTTACAGTTTTTTTTTTGCACTCTCATCGGCTCTTGTTTCATTATTTTCTCAGTCTCATCCACACTATAACATCTCTCTTTACCCCATCTCTCTCTCTCTCTCTCTCCGTGTATTTTTCTCTTCTTTGTTTTCAATATGTCTCTCTTGATATTTGAATAGCGTTAATTTTTCCCAAGAAAATATACACATGCAAGATATTCTTACTTTTAATATTTACCTATTACTTTCAATGCCTTTGTATCTCATTATCACTATGCATTCATATATGTATACATGAATTAATATTTATGCATGTGTGTATGTATTATATATATATACATATATATAAAATATACAAGAATAAGGGCAGGGAATCGTCAATTAATAATAGAATTAATAATTAACAATTTTGCCAAGTAGTTCAGTATGAAAAAACCTTTATCGGTAAAACCATTTATCATCATAGATATACAGGGATTAGCATATATATATATATGTGTGTGTGTGTGTGTGTGTGTGTGTGTGTGTGTGTATGTGTGTGTGTGTGTGTGTGTGTGTGTGTGTGTGTGTGTGCGTGTGCGTGTGTGTGCAGCTTTCATTTAATATTATACATTCTTATTTTCCTAACTCTGTGCAATATATACATTTATGTTAATTTAATTACGTTAATTGAATTATGTACGTATGTATTTCATATATTTGTGCGTGTATATATATATATATCTGTGTCCACGTGTGTCTCGGTAAATTTTCAAATAGATGATAGAACTTTGTGGATATAAAGCAATAAGAGTAATAAAAGCTGACGCAGGCACAAACGTAAGCATACATGCACGCACGCGCGCATACACACACACACACACACACACATACATAACGCTATATTTGTGTGTGCGTATCTGTATGTCTTCCTCTCAAAGTGTTCTCATATGTGGTGCTCACCCACCAGGGGCTCATTATTTATTGTACACGTTCATGCTCAACAGAGAGGAATAAAGAAAACACTATCTACGTCGATGCGCAATAACAGTTAATTATTTCAGTTTTTATCAGCTTCCAAACAGCATATGTCTAATACAGCTTGAAATACCTGAATTTTCTCTGTAGTTCTGCAGTTTCTAAAGCCTTTATACATCATGGCTTTTAATGGGAACGAGTATGCAGTGTAATATATCGGTGATACTTATCTAAATAGTCTTTCTAAACCCGTTTCTCGCTCGGCTAAATTCTCTAAGCTTTCGGCTCTTACTTCATAAATCCTTCCTGCAAAACCCATCATATCGTTTATTTCTCTTCCTTGTGTGCCTTGAATTAAATATCTAGCAAGGACAATTAATTTCACTGCTTGACTTAATCATAATGGCATGCGAATATAATTCTCAATCCCCGTTGAACGATTAGGTGGGTCAGAAGACAACAGAAACCAGACATTTACAGCTGACGACGTTCGAATCTACGCTATACTGAACAAGGAATAGGAAACAGCTTCACAGAAGAAATTTGCTAACTTCTAAAGAATCCATGTCATTAGGTGGAACAAAGAAAAAGTTTATGCTTTGTCAATACTACTTTGAAAAATGTCTGAGAACAAAACCTAATTTAAACATTTTAAGCAGAAATATCTCTTCAGACGGTCAGTTCTTTGAACGCTGTATGAGGATCAACGGGCATACATTCTCTCTCTACATATATATACTTAAACAAAAAATGTTTATTTTCGGACAAAAGCTATCATCAGCTGTAAACCTTTGAACAGTCTCATGATGTAAATAAAATTATCTTGCTTGTAATAATTACTAAATACTTACAGTGGAATCGAACGAGCAATTTCCTCTATAACAGACAAGTCCCATTTGCGTCATTCTCTATGACGGTTTTAAATTTTACCGTGACTCTTTTGTACACCCCGATCCTATTTCTTTGACTGTAGCCAGAGAACTGCATGCAGTGGATGTGTTTCTCTAATTCCGTTGGGTCGCACATGCCGGACAAGTGCTCTATTAGGATATTGAATTTGGTATTATCCGCGATTACTGAGTTCCAGTGGATCAGATATATGAAGGCCATGGATTTGGCGTAGTGCAAATGGCAGATATGAACCTTGTTATTCTTAGTTTCCAGCTAAAGCTCAGTGCCTAAAACAGGTAATATGTAGTTGATGTGCTTAGCAGAATAATCTACTGTTACCTTAATAGTTTGGTTGATGGAATTAGCTATTTGCTGGATGCTTTCCATGGTACTAGCTTCTAGTTCATAGATATCTAATTCGAGGTAAAATTTGGTTGTTATTTCTATCAGACGAGTGACCACAAGGCATACAACTGGTATTTCAAAGGTAATTATAGCTGAAATGCACGATAATCAATAAAAATATTAATTACGCACTGGAAGAAATAATCAGTAAATTTCTAGTTCTTATACAACTGTAACATCTCATTTACATGACGGAAACTATTCTTTAAAGGAAACAGTAAGATAAGCCTGTAGGAGAACACTCGGTTTCATAGAAATGCCAGCCAGCAAAATATCGTTGAACTAACACCATCCTGTCTTTAGAAAAAGGAAATAACACTGGATAATTCTCTTCTCGACCTAATAAATCTGAACAAATTTTGAGGTAGTCGAGGTTGGAATTCATGTAAGATAGCGCTGCTTGTTGAGTACAGAACAATGGATAAGTAAAAGAAACGCAACTGATCAACACAAAAAATCTGCATCAACAGATGTTACAACAATTCAGCGAATACATTTATCAAGATTTGTGCTACAAATATCTCTATCTACAATAAGAAGATTACATTATATATATTCACTGTTATCATTTCCCCGTCCACTACTATCCCGTCTGAAAAATTAGCAATTTATGGGAAAATAAATAAAACCAGTTTTGGATATATATCTAACTACCTTTGAAGTGAAGTTGATCTCATGAAAAAAACGCATATGCTGAATTAACTATAGATAGGGATAGTAGTGTGTGTGTGTGTGTGTGTTTGTGTATTTGATACAGTATGCTACAAATGCAAATGCACACAACATACATGTATGAACATATATGTATATAAATATGCATACATGCATACATACATACATACATACACATATATACAACCACACACACACAAACAGGCATATACATTTATGTATTACTATGTAACTGTATCGATCAGATTATCGGATGTTGCAATACACCACTGGTCACAATGCGCTTCTTCTTATTGTTGTAATTTTCCAATGATGCCAGCCCTCTCACTAGGTAAGCACAACAATATGAACAGCACGGTGGGCTGCGACAACGTCAAACGAAATGACTTGCTCAAGAACACAAGGCACCGCCGGTCTAGGAATCGAAACTACGATCTTGCTATTGTGGATGCAACACCCTAAATACTGGACCACGTGATTCCACAAACACGCACACACACGCACACACATAAACACACACATGCACACACACAAACACACACACACACGCACATGCACACACATACCCATACACGCTCGTATACACAGATGGATACATACATATATATCTATAACTATAAAAGAGAGCTTGTATGTGTGTGTGTGCACGCGTATGTTCCCATACATTCCAAAACCGCGTTGCCGGTTTTGACGTAAGGGGTATCAAAAGATTCAGTAACTTTTTGGCTACCAACTAAACTATATTTTAATTTGCCCATTTGCATTACAAAAAATTAACATTATCATTTTTCTTTTAGTCACCTATCGGAAACAACATTTTATATCACCACTATAACAACGATGGCGTCACATTTTCTCTATAAGTTTACTTGGTAACAGCGAGAAAGGCCTTAATGTATGCAGAAGTTGTCACTTCGTGCTCTTTACAGTTGGAAAGAGGGTTTAATAGAGAAGATTCTTACAAATAGCATAATTGGAGTATTTTAAAGAAAAGTTACTGACTTTTATGATGGTTATGATTAAGGAAAGAAAACGAGAAATAAAGTTGTTGAGAAATCACAACGGAAAGAGCAGATGTTATAAAATGATATATGAATAAGGCTCAGGAAGAAATTTAAGAAAGATGGGGCACGAAAATAAGAAATATTGAAGGGTGGAAAATAAAGAGTTGAATATATATTTAATTGGTACCTGAGCATTCTAACAGAGACTAGAATACGACAAAAGAGGTAAGATATAAAAAACTTCGAAATCATCGTTCAACTTGATGTGAAAAGTAAAGATGAAAATGGAAAGAAAAAAGAGAGAACAAGGTAGATTCAATTGAAATTAAAGTACAATATGTTATGCATGACAGGAGTTGGATACTTTAATAAAGCCGGGCTTTGACAAATTAGTGAGACCGAAAATAATCCATGATATGCTGAGCCAGTATGCATATTGCCAATGAAATGGACAACGATATGGAAAAGAATTATGAATACATATGACAGAGAGATTTATGAGAAAAATGCGTAAATGATAAATTTCATATTTATGGTGACGATAAAGACTCAATAACACTAGATGAATGGTGGAAGAGTTTCTGATAAAAATGGGTACTTTTAATTTGAGTTTAAGTGTTATTAGAGTTATTAGAGTTCAGATGTGATGTCTTAAATATGCCAGTAATTCTGAGATGAATTTCTGCGATATATGCCATATTTTTGGGTAGAGTTAAGCAACGAGTATAGGAATGAAACAGATTATATATTTTAGATTAATATTGAGAATTACATTAATATTAAATGGTTATGGTTATAAGATAAGATGCGTTCAGAGCGAAAAAGAAAAGAAATGAAACAAACAAAAAGGTGTTTAAAATGCTCTTGCGGGCTGATATTAAAAATCCCATTAATAATAAAGGTGATTGAATCGAAAAAAATATAAAACTAGTTGTAATTATCTAGATCACTGAAATTACAATGGGATATAACTAAAAGAAACTTATCAAAATGAGATGAGATTAAAAATGAAACCTGTTGAATTATATAAATGTCTGAAATGGCAATGAGGTATGACAAAAGTAGGAATACATTATACTAAAACGGATGGCCTGATGTGTGACGTAGATTAAAATGGTAGTTTAAAAGTTGCAAGTAAGTTAGTAAAAAGAAATATATATAGGAAATGTAAATAAAAAAATTATAAGCTGTGTGAAGGTTGGAATAAATATCAAAGATGAGTTAGGTTAGCTGACCTAGCGCTAAAAAAAGGAGAGCAAGGATTTGCATGAAAGCAAAATTAATATATACAAATGTAGATTGTAGACGGAGAAGAGCATAGGCACTTGTTTTATTCCCTTAGCATTCTAATTCTTTTACCACCATTCCGATTCCTATTGTACGACCAACCAATCAAACAAACACGCTCATAGAATAATTTATTTCTTTATTTCTTTCATATTCCATC
This sequence comes from Octopus bimaculoides, assembly GCF_046866305.1. Lineage (NCBI taxonomy): Eukaryota > Metazoa > Mollusca > Cephalopoda > Octopoda > Octopodidae > Octopus > Octopus bimaculoides. Next base: position 73,514,642 of record NC_142931.1, on the reverse strand, counting down.
GTAATTCTAGTTCTTTAGATGTTTTTGTCGTCATACTTTTTACCAAACCTCATTTCATTCCGATTTCATTTTGGAAGATATATTGTTATATGGGCCTTTGGATTATTTTGACATGTTTTATACCCTTTTTACTCCCAAATCCTGTTTTATAGCCTTAACCACTATTATTAACGAAATTCTCAATATTAATCGAATATATGCTTTACTCAGTTCACATAGATGCTACTTTATACTGCTTGAAAATAAACTATCGTACACATCCATCTCAGAATTGCCTATGTATTTCCATCATTACATCTAAACTATAAAACTTCTGCTTACTTAAACCATAATTACAGTCCCTTTCCTGTCATAGCAAAGCCGACTCTTCATCTAGTGTTATTGATAATTTACTGACACATATTCATTGTCACTTTACCTTTGAAGGCTTTCGTTTTACGTGCTCATTTTTCTTTTATTGTCGTTCATTAAATTTACCTCTCGCTTCAATAATTCTTATCTATTTCGTCTAATTCCTTATCTCATAATCTATTTCTTTCTACATTAATTTCGAACACCCGGCACTAATAACAACGCGAATTATTTACCCCTTCAGTTATAAATTCATATCGTATTCAGCTTGAATTATCTTACTTATTTTCAATTAGACCAACATCATATTTACTCTAAAATATATTTCATTCCTAGCGTTCGATTCTTCTTACTTGCATCAGTATTCTACAACCTTCTGTCACCTTCAAGTTATTCTGTAGCCTTATTTAGCTAGAGATTTTTAACATCTGCTCCACACATCTCTTTCAAATGTAGAAATCTTCGTTTTCATCTGTCTGTATCACATCTTAAAATCCTTACGTTCTTTGATTATCATCCTCGATTGAAAATTTAATTAAACTAACACAAAAACTCTTTATTTATGTATATATATATATATATATATATATATATATATATATATATATATATATATATATATACATACATACATATATAGGATCCTTCTGATTTGACGGACACCACTTGTTTTCTTAACGAAACACTTTCAAACTTGGGATACTGGTAGAATGTGTCATATAAAATATCTTTTTCTCTTAACCTTCTTAACAAAAATTTCCTCTTAATAAGTTATTTCATGTTAAAGTTGTCGTATTTCTGTAATTTCAACCAATCACTGACGTCTATTCAGCTGAATACAGTTACTACTGTTTTTGTAAACAATAATTTTTGCCGGTGTCAAGAGTGTTATTCCCTGTTTAATTATATCATTATTCCCTAGTAAGGGTTTAGGGTTCAGGTTTTAGAGTTAGGGTTAGGGTTTTAGGGTTAGGGTTGGGGTTAGGGTTAGGATTATGTTTATGAGTTATAGGGTTTTAGGGTTAGGGTTAGGGTTATGAGTGAGGTTATGGCAAAAATAATCATAACCCTAACCGTAACCCTAAAACTAACCCTAACTCTAAAACCCGAACCCTAACCCTAAAGCCCTAAAGCTAAAACCAGTACAAATGCACGGACGATGTCATAAATAACAGTACCACGGATAGTTGTTGTTGACAAACTACAGTACTAATTTTATGCAAGGGAAAAGATCCCATGACACCTTCACAACATGTTGTTTACATTCCACGGCAGTAATTGTTTTCACCTCAATAGACGTCATTGATTGGTTGAAATTACTGAAATACGACAGTTATTTTTACATGTAATAACATCGATACACAAAATTTTTTATCTGTTCTATAACACAAAATATACAAGTATACGAAGTTTGAAAGTGTTTCGGTACCAAAATCACTACATAAAACATAAATGAAAAGTGTTGCCCGTCAAATCAGAAAGATCCCATATATGTATATATATATATATATATATATATATATATATATATATATATGTATATATATATATATATATATATATATATATATATATATATATATATATATATTTCATCTACATTCAATACTTTCTTTCATGGTGCCATCCATTTTTATGTTATTTTATTTTATATTGTATATTGTATATCATATTATATATTGTATATTCCATATTCTATACCCCACATTAGTTCTGCAGGAACATAAATAAAACATAAGAAACAGACAGTGTTGGAACTCTTTTAAGCAAAAAAAAAAAATATATATATATATATATATATATATATATATATATATATATATATATTGAAATATTTTCACACAGGAAGATCTAATGTCACAGATGCATTTCCTGTTATCCTCTTATATATTATAGAAACCTGAAACGTACGTGTGAAATGATTTCAAAATATCATTTTTAGGATTGATCTCATTATTGCAACTCACGCACACACACGCACGCACACACACGCACGCACACACACACGCACGCGCACACACGCACGCACACACACAAACACACACAAACACACAGAGAGTTTCAAAATAGAACTTTATCATGGAAGAATAAGAAATGCTCATTCTTCATATTTTCTTTAGATCACGTGGTGGGATCAATGAAATTTGACTATTAATTATTGATGACTGCTATTGGGTGAGGCTGCTGCTGACCGACAATAGAATCAATAGCAGCCTAATGCTACATGGTGGCAAACAATTTCCTCACGGAGATCAAGAATAATCTCTTTTGTTATGGGTGTATGAGATTGTCAATATTCCGTAAGTTTTTAAGTGATTTGTAAAATTCAAGAAAATAATTTTTAACAAAATATCAATGTTACAACGAGCCAATGATTTGCAATCAATCCCGAACTTGATAGTAGGATGGCAATAAAGTTCTTGGTTAAAGAGAAGAATTGTACTGCGAGTAACGCGGATTAAAACTTATGAAAGCATAGTTTGGAAAATTCTGTTTACCTACGTTTGTAATTTTGAATACACATGCTATTTCATAACAATAATTCTCTTATTATTGTCTCACATATAGCAGTATCCAACTTCTTTCCTCAAGCACACACATAGTCCTGATATATATATATATATATGTATCACTTGCCTTTCGGACTGGTAAAAAGAGAAAAACATCCCTCTGTGGTTCAGAAATAAGATATATAAGGATATTGTATTTGCAGTTCTATTATTGGAGAAAAATGGTGTATAGAAGTGGTAAAAGAGCTTCCTGTGCATGGTATGTACGTTCCAAAAGCAGTCCATGTTTAGTCCTTTCAAAGTATGGGGCTGTGGAATCAGCGTTGCTCATTCGAAAGGGTTTTGTGGTGTGAATGAAAATTTGAAAATGTATTGGTAGTATTTGTGTAAAGATGGGGGAAGAGAGATGTGTATGATTAGAAAGAGGAGATAGATCAAATTTGAAACAAGAAGAGAAAATGAGGGGAAGAAAGAGAGAAAAAAGGAAAAAGAAAAAAGGAAAAAACGAAAAACAAAAAGTGAAAAGAGTGAAAAAAAGTAAAGAAAAGGTGAAAGAAATGAGGAAAGGAGTGTTAGTTGGTGGTCAAGATAACGTGATTGGGGGAGGGATAGGAAGAGATGAGAAGGTAAGGAGTAAAAGAATGTGAGATATGTGAGTAGGGGTGATATGACGAGCTGCATATGAGTAGTAGTTTTGGTAGTAACATTTGAAGTGGAGGGAAGAACACAAGGATGTCAAATTACTATATATATATATATACGTATATGAGAGGCTAGTGAAAGTAGGAATCAGAGAGGAGGAAAGAAGGTATAATGGCATACGTACGCATGCACTCACAAGCACTCACTTATTCATATATATTTGCATATATACATACATACATACATACATACATACATATGTATATATATATATATATATATATATATATATATATATATATATATATATATATATATATATATATATATATATATATATATATATACATACATATATATATATATATATATATATATATATATATATATATATATATATATATATGCACGAACACATACATACACACGCACACACACATATATATGTGTATATATATATATATTCATATACTTTTATTTTTTCTCTCTTTCTTATCATTTTCTCTTCTTGTTTCAAATTTGACCTATCTCCTCTTTCTAATCATACACATCTCCCCTTCCCACCCATCTATCCACAAATATTACCAATACATTCTCAAATTTTCATTCACACCACAAAACCCTTTCGAACGAGCAACACTGACTCCACGGCTCCATACTTTCAAAGGACTAAACATGAACTGCAATTGGAACTTACATACCATGTACAGGAAGCTCTTTTACCACTTCTATACACCATTCTTCTCGAATAATAGAACTGCAAATGCAATATCTTTATATATCTTATTTCTACTTTTATTCTCTTATTTCTCCCTATATTCATTAACTCCTCCTTTTCCCCAATAATTAGAACTCAAATATTTTCTCATAATGTCTCTAATGAAGGGATATCCAAAATATCTCAGGAACAGCTGTAAGACTATTTCATTATAAATGTCCTGAAAACTCCTCATAAACTTGGCTTTGTTATCTCATTCTGTATAATACCTACCTACCTACCTACCTACCTACCTACCTACCAACCTACCTACCTACTTACATACATACATACATACATACACACACACACACACACATATATTTATATATATATGTATATATATATATATATATATATATATATATATATATATATATATATATATATTTATATTTATATATATATATATATATATTATATATATATATAAACAGTGGGCTTTTTCTGTTTTCGCCTACCAAATTCACTCATAAGTTTGTGGTAGGCCCAGGGCTATAGTAGAAGACACTTGTCACGCAGAATGACTGAACCATATAGTTGGGAGGAAAGATTCTTACCACACAACCATGCCTGCGCTTATCGTATTCATCAATTCACGAAAAGTAGATCATAGTCTGGATCATAGGAAACCCAAATTCGGACGCGCGCGCGCGCAGACACGCGCACACACAGACACATACATACACACGCACACACACTCTCACACACACATGATGTGACATTACATGCATACGTGACATCTCTATAATTACTGCAGATGTCTAGTCACAAATTTCAGTAATTATCCAAGTTGTAAATCATCCCCCTTTTTTTCCCGAATGCGATTATATCTTGTAATGATATGCTGAAATGATGAGACGGAAGGAAGCTTTTATTACTGTTTCAAGCAGTTTGAATGATTCAGTGAAGTCAAATTCCTTTTCACTATGTAAGAACGTAATTTCTATGTTGCTTCTAGCATGTCAAGTGATCACATAAGTCATGCCTTATTAACCGGACCATATAATGGCAGATAACGAAGATAGAGGGTAAGATAGTTTGGATTAACGTGGATAATTACTATAAACGTTAGCTTCAAAGTTCGGGCATCATTTTTACAATAAACCATGACACAGATACTTGCAGACAAAGATGATGAGAACAGAATTGAAATACAAAACGAGCAACACACTTGCATGCACATTCATATTGCTTTATGTGTTATTTTATCCGTGTACAAAGAGAGTAAATCACTGTCGTTGATTCTTCTTAGTATTTAGCAATTTTATCACCACGTTCACAAATTACACACTGCCGTCCGTTCATCCATCAAACCGTATTTGCATATCTGTCTGTCAGTCTGCCTGCATATATGTATATATGCATGTCTGTCTGTCTATCTGTTTCTCTCTCTCTCTATCTATCTGTTTCTCTTTATATATATATATTTCTCCCTCTCTCCTATCTTTTCTCTTTTCAAACATTTTTTATCATAGCGTTCACTATTTTTCTCTCGTTCTGGTCTCGTTCTGGTCGGTTTCCTTGTATGTCTCCACTGTCATGTTTTTGTTCCCAACTTTGACCCTCCATAAATCCTAAATTTTATTTTAGAACTTATGAGAGCAACTGTCTTTGAAGAGTCATGTTGTTGAATGCTCGAAATGAGGAGTAGACAGACAGCCGACAATTGATGAACGGTCCTTTCTCTCTATTTACTTGTCCTGTTTTCCCTTTTTTCTCGTTCTTTACGTTTTTCGTGTTATTTGCACCGTTGGTGATGTCCTTTACATGGGACTGAAGGGATGGCCACACTGCTGCTAAAACTATGTCACAAACATACACACACACGCATACACACATACACACACACACGCATACACACATACACACACACGCATACACACATACACACACACGCATACACACATACACACATACACACGCACACACAAACAAGGTCACAGACACATGCGCACATGAGGATACACATCTTAGAAGAACAAAATGGAGTAAATGGAGCAAGAACACACAAGAAAACGAAAATTGTTGTTGAAGAGATCACAAATGTGTGACGAAAGATTTCCGGACATGCGTTAAATTAATAAAATAAGAACAGTAATGAACGAGTGAAGAAAAGAAATATAGCGCGTGTGTTTATTTGGCAAAAACCAAATAAACAAAAAAAAAATGACCGTCCCGAAATACAACAATATCTGTTTCAACACACGATTTCAACACAGGAATCTAGCAAAACGGATTGATGAATGTGTACATATATATATATATATATATATATATATATATATATATATATATATATATATATATATATATATATATATATATATATTTGTATGTATGTATGTATATGCATTCTTCTTTACTCTCACCAAGTCAGCTATCAGAATGTTGAACTTGGCGTTGTCCGCAATCGGTGCCTTCTTGTGAACAAGGTACGTAGAGGCCATGGGTTTAACATAACGTGAGTGAAGGATGTGGACTTTTGTCTTCTTCGTTTCTAGCCAGAGTTCAGAGTCTAAAACAGGTAATCTATAGTTATGGTGCTTACTGGGGTAGTCTACCTTTATTTCTATACTCTGGTGGAGGGAGTTAGTTACTTGCTGTATGCTCTCCATAATGGTAGCTTCTAGATCATCAACATTGTCTTGTAGGGATGCTCTGGCTACTATGTTGATATCATCTACGTAGCGGGAGTACGTGGTTAGGTTTATGGAATTCTCTGCTAATTTCTCTTTAAGTCTCCTACCGCACCATACCATAAATAGGTTAGCCACATCGCCAGCAATTCTGGTACCGATGGCTGCACCTTCCACTGGGGCGTATATCTTGTTATTAAACTTAAATATATGACCCTTGGGTGTGGTATTGGTACTCGCACCCACCGTATGCCCGATAATCTTTTTAACCTGATCATTATTTTCAGGGTCTGTATAGTTCTGGTCCACCCGTTCCATCTCTGTTTAAGGGTTTTCTTGGTCATAGAAGTTATAGTGAGTGTGGGAAGGGTCCACCTCTTATCCTTATAGATCTAGTGGTATATATGCAACTAAGGTCATGTTTATCTAAGTAATCATTGTTGGATGTTAGTCCTCCTGGGACTGACATGCGACAAAGATTAAAGACTATGACACACACACACATAAGCATACACGCACACATACAAACACACTCACACACACTTATAAACAAGGACACAAACGCATGCGCACGTAAGGATACACATCTTAGAAGAAAAGAATGGAGTAAGTGGAGCAAGATCACACACGAAAACGAAAAGTGTCGCTTAGGATGTCATAGATGTGTGACGAAAGATTTCCGGACATGAGTTATAGTAATAAAATAAGAACAGTAATAAACAAATGCAGAAAAGGTATATGGATAGTGCGTATGTTTATTCGGGGAAAAAATTACCATCCCGAAATACAACACACACACACACACACACACACACACACACACACACACACACACACACACACACACACACACACACACGCACGCACACACACACACATATATATATATATGTATAACAAGCTGTCTCACTTTCACATTACTTATAGTTTCGTTGCCAGAAACCATTTCTACATTGTTTGACGCAGGAGTGAGAGAAGCGAGAACCTAAATAAATTTAAAAGTCGCTTCTCCGTAGAAATATTTAGCAATAATTATAGTCTAATTACCCCACTTTAGGACTTCTATTAATTTTCTGTAAAATTCTCTCTCTTCTGTTTCCATCGGACGTGATCTGCAACCACAAAACCGTACATATATTAAAGGTTTTTACCAATTTCCTTTCAAATTTCTTGTTATTAGGCGCAGGAGTGGCTGTGTGGTAAGTCGCTTGCTTACAAACCACATGGTTCCGGGTTCAGTCCCACTGAGTGGCACCTTGGGCAAATGTCTTCTACTATAGCCTCGGGCCGACCAAAGCTTTGTGCATGGATTTGGTAGACGGAAACTGAAAGAAGCCCGTCGTATATATGTGTATAATTATGTATGTATGTGTGTTTGTGTGTCTGTGTTTGTACCCCCAACATCGCTTGACAACCGATGCTGGTGTGTTAACGTCCCCGTAACTTAGCCGTTTGGCAAAAAGAGACCGATAGAATAAGAACTAGGCTTACAAAGAATAAGTCCTGGGGTCGATTTTCTCGACTACAGGCGGTGCTCCAGCATGGCCGCAGTCAAATGACGGAAACAGGTAAAAGAGTACTACTATATATATACGATGAGGAGTGTTCCGGTTGATCCGAGCAACGGAAAATTCTGCTCGTGAGATTAACGTGCAACGTTTGAACACTCCAAAGACACGGGTAGTTTTAACGTAGTTCCTAGGAAGATTCAGTGTGTCAAACCTGGCTGTTTCGAACTACATGTATTACTTATTTTCGCAAGCTGAGTGGACTGGAGCAATGTGAAATGAAGTGTCTTGCTTAAGGACACGATGCGCCGCCGGGAATCGAACACATGAACGTAAGCTTGTGAACCAAGTACCCTAATCGTTGTGTATATGTATGTGTGTGTGTGTATGCGCGCGTGAGTGTGTGTATGAGTGTGTGCGTGTATGTGCGTGTGCGTGCGTGGGTGTATGATATCCGTCCACACGTTTTAAGGCATGTAGATTCTGATACACAACGCTTTTACAGCAGACGCGATGGCTACGGTAAGAAAATGTCTCATAAAATATAAATTACTTCACATCTAGGCTAAGCAACAACAACAACAACAACAAAAACAGCAATAACAAAAAACAGCAAAAACAGCAACAACAACTATACCAACAACAACAATTGCAGCAGCAACGAAATCAACAGCAGTTGTAAGAACAATGATTTACGTATGTAAAAACAAATTGATAATAAGATCACAGTGAAACTGATTTCTTAGTGACATTACATGTGCTGTCCACTTTCCTGCTCTTTAATGAGTACAGTTTAGTATAAATGAAAGCGATTAATATAAAGAATGGAACCATCATGATTCATTAAAAGAAATGACAATCATTATTATAGAATTAATATAATTAAACGTCAAATTCTTCCTATGAAACCAATTTTTCAAAAAATTAACTTCTTCGAGAAAAGTACAGAAGATTTTGAAGCAAAATCTTTTTCTCATTTATTTTTGTGGATGTTAATTTTTTTCTTCTAGATTTTTCCATACGATATCTGTTTTTTTTTTTTTATTTGACGTAGAATAAAGACATTGTTGTGTATACAATAGGGTGGCTAAAGCTATTATCACGCCGGTTGTCAAATGCATAATTATATAGACATAAATATATGAATACAGACTGCATGATTATAGCGAAAAATACGAGTGAAAAAATAAAAAACAGAACTTATAACTGTCCACCTAAGAAAATCCATTTTATCTTCTTCGAATTAAAGAAACCAAAAGCAATAGCGCTATCTCTTCTATGCTATTCTCTATCCTTCTATTCTGTGTCTTCGATAGTTCTACGTTATTCGTAACCTTTTCTTTTTTTTATCTTTGCCATAATGTATATCAAAAAGTGGCCGGTAAACATATGTAAGAATTGGATAATGAAATAAATCCTTTTTCCTTTAATAAATGACAAGACTGGTTAACATCATTTTCAGACATACGCTGCGACAGTAACCGATATATATATATATATATATATATATATATATATATATATATATATATATATATATATATACAGGGTGCGGCGAATAAACTGTTGTCTAAATTACGCTAAAATAAAAATATCATTGACATCTCATTTTAACAAACATATTTACCAAAATTACCTCAAAACGGTGTTGCACTCTATTATGCCAAACAAATCGCTACCCTAGTATGGTGGCCAGTATAATTCATAAAACAAGGGTGTGTATATATATATATATATATATATATATATATATATATATATATATATATATATATATATAAATTTGTGTGTGCGCCGACAGTACGTATATAAATGCACACATATATATACATGTATTGATCTCCAAGTAACTGGAATGTTCAACATCACTTCATTTCTTTTTTTTTTTTGCCTTAATCACCGGAATTCGACTAACATCATTATGTTTAATTCTCAAGACGTTACACTTAATGTAAACATTACGTACTCTTCGTATCATACAATTGAAGTAATATATAACTATTGTTGCCAAAATATTTTGGTAAAGGCGAACATCATTCAACCGCTAACCTTATAATCGCTGAGTAATCAAAGATAGTCTTTTTAGAAGTAATTTCGGAAGTTATCTCTGCTATTCCTGTTACCTTTGCTGCTGGTTACTGTTGCTTCTGAACTTGTTAGTGTTGGTGTTTTAACCTTAGTGGTTTGGGATAGACAACAGTGGGATGCCTTCGCTCATTCGTTCTTTTCAGTAAACAGAAGGCACTTAGGTGTTTTGTGACACAAAATATGTGGACACTAAAGCTTCTTCCTCGACATTCGCTAACATTTCTGTGCTATTATTGCAGGAAGATTAGGCATGTACTGGCTTGATGCCACTCATGTTTTATTTAGTTTCGTACCTTTTCAGACGAGCTTTCTTCAGCATATGAACCTCTACGATATTTTGACCACTGCGAGATATTTATTTATGGAAGAGCATCTACTACGCACAGCTTAGGCACAAGTCGATCCATGTACGGTAGAATGTGAAACACATCCCCTAGTTAAACGTGAAAGGGGAGTAATCGCTGGCTTCACTAACCGAGTGGGATCCGATTGTACCGTACATACCAGAAGCTACAAAATGTGTGCTTCCATACCATTTACTTATATTATTTTTACCCGCTAATGCGTTAGTTTCTACACTTCTCAGTCCTGTGTGTTCATAAACTAGTAGCCCACTTAACATTTGTTGGTCCCACGAGGAACAGTCAAAGTAATATTCTTTCTTTCTGAAAGAATCCACTAATCTTATGCGGTTCCTTCCTCTGTATCGCAAGTTTCTCGATAATAATCGTTCTAACTGATATTACCTCGATTTTGCTATAGGTATTGTTGCTGCTGGTAGCTTTGTCTACGACAGAAAACGGAACCACGTTAGATTTTTGGCGGAAATGGTTGGTACTGCAATGTTAAGATTATTTCTCGTTGAACATTTGTTGTTGGTTGTTATATTATGTTTCCTTTCATTATATTCGGTAACGTTGTAAGATCGTTGTCGCCTCCGTTATTATGTTGGTATGCTGGTTTTTGTATTACTGTTAATGATGGTGGCTTTGGTCGTTGGACTGGTGGCTGTGATACATGTAGGGTGTCCTGAAAGCAGCAGGTTGGAATTTTTCCCACAACCATGACATGCTCAGTCCTCCATTCATATTCCAAGAAATTTCACTGGTCCCCCAGACCAGCGTCCCACGACGTTATTGGGCGGCATACACCCTCCTATCCAGGTTACAACTAACTTTTCCACTGACTTTATGTTTCTGGCTGCCCAGTTCTCGCTGAAAAGGAGTACCTCATAAGACATGACAGACTAGGGCAATACACCCACTGGAATGCTTGTAAATGCTACAAAATCAAATTATATGATGACTGGTGCAAGCACCATCGAGGGGATGTAGTAAATGGTGAGGGCATCCCAATACAAACAGACAGAAAAATTGATTCCAGTCGACCAGACATTGTGATCAAAGACTACAACAAGGAAATTTGTCTGTTAATAGATACATCTGTCCCACAAGATCGAAATGTCTCAAGAGAGGAATACGAAAAGCTTTCTCACTATAAAGATATGCAAATTGAAATGACAAAAATGTGGTTGCTTAATACTACGATAATACCAGTAGTAACTAGTGCGTTGGGAATGATAAAGAAGGGAACTGAGAAGTATATAAAGCAAGTTCTCGTAACTCCAATCTCTGTGAACTACAAAAGATAGGCTTGATGGTTACAGCCAATATAGTACGGAAAGCACTCTCCATCTAAAATGGAATAAATATGGTGATAATTTTAGCATGCATAGAAAAACAAAAGTGCCCTTGCTAATCTTGACCTCCGGAGCATGCCCGGTACTAAAGCAGTTGAAATAAAGTTATAATAAAAGGAAACCATAAATAATAATAATAACAATACTACTACTACTACTACTACTACTACTACTACTACTACTACTAATAATAATAATAATAATAATAATAATAATAATAATAAATATCGTTTTCACATATTTAAAACACACACAGTGAGAGGAAGAGAGAGAGACAGACATTCAGACAAACAGATATACAGACAGACAGACAGACAGATAGATAGATGGATAGATAGATAGATGGATGGATGGATGGATGATCAGGATAAAATATGATCTCATATTTATTAATGTTTTTGAGCTATTTTATATTTTTTTCTTTTCCTCATATATATATTGATAATTCTCAATACTCTTAGCGATCAATTCGCATCAATTCTTCCAATATTGAACAATACTCGAGTAGTGTGTCGTTGCTGATTAGTTTGTTCATTGAGCATATTAAGACTATGTTTATTAATTATATATGATGTGCATTGTATTTTAATTCCAATGTATTCTATATTTTGGATACCTTTGGGATTCTAGCAATTTGTCACTTTTGTCTATAGTTTAAGTCTCCAAAATCTTCTGTTGCTTAACGTCTGGTTTTTACTGTCCATAAATTTTCACATATTAAAATTTTTGCTGGAGAGTGTAAAATGGCGTTGTCGTCATATCTAATTTGCTGTCTGTTTTGTTGTCTATTGTGTTCTTTCAATATAGAATATGTTGTGTGCTTTGTGCTTTAAAATTGATTTATAGGCATGGGTACAAACACAAAGATTGGAGTAGCAGTGTAGTGGATCAAGTAACGCTCATTATCTGACTGGTACTTTCTTTTATCAATCCCCAAATAGTCAAACGCTGGATATCAATTTGATATAGTATTTAAAAGTGATTGTGCTCGATAAGTAATGAATATGTTAGGTTATTGAGTTGGAAGTGTCTGGTGTAAATATGACCAACTCAAGTAAAAGTCATTAGAATGTGCGATGGACTGTCTCTTTCAGAGAACATGCTTTTAACACTTGCGACAAGAACCGTTGCAAAATAACGTGTGTGTGCTTATTGTGTAGGCGGAAATAATACCGGAGATATGAAACATTTGTAATACAGAACAGCCCAGCAATAACGCGCTTTAATATAAATATTTACAAATGTGTACAGACAAGGTTCACAATAAAGAGAGGGAGCCAATTTATCCCAATACTGAACTGAAGTTTATGGTTCTTGTGAAATCAAATGAAGAACTGACAGAACTAAGAAACGAAGTTAGCGAAGACAGAGTAGCAATATATTGACTGAAAAGGAGACAAGTCCCGACTTTGGGAGAAACCTATATACTAGAGTGTTACTGAAGACAACAGAAATAGACTATGTTCTACATGCCAAGGGGGCTTGAAAATGTTTTTCCTCAGTCTATCACCAAAAATGTGACACCGAGCTTGTGACACCAAACTGAAAATTCTCACGATCACGCTCTGGTTCCATGGCTACAACAGAGTTAAATATCTTGAAGGGCTCCGTTATAACCTAGCTGATGGGTTTTTAATTATGATTTTCGATTGCTGTTTTGTGTGCTTTAATCATCTTATCACTGTGTATTTACTTTGTACGAAATCTCTGATGTATACAATTATACTGTGTAACATTTTTGCTTTCTTTTTTTGTTTTTGGACAGTAAATGTTATTTCCTTTTGCTTCTCCCTTCAAACTTTGAATTGTGATCTGGACATCAATATTTTGAAACTGACCTATTTTCCATTACATTTCAGACACTTTACGCGCTGAGTTGCTGAAGCAAAAATATCGTTAAACAAAATTTTCTCTTCAATACCAGAGTTTTCATTGTCATTTGCTTCACCTTAACCAGATTAGCATACCTCTTAGTGGTTGACAAGAGGTGCAACACCGATCATGAGCAGAAATAGTGGTGGGGGGGGGGGCATCATAGCTATGTTTTGAGAGGGATATGTTGGAGTGTGAATAAATGTAACAAAAGTTTGAAGGAAATACTAGCTATTTATCATACTTTCTAGGGATAAAGGAATAGAAAATAATAGTTGCTACCCAAGGACAAAAATCATGTTACGCAGTGTTATTCATTGTATAACGTGTCAAACACTCCAATCGTTTTAAATATAACTTTGTTTTCGTGCACCATGCAGTTCAGTGCCATATGCATATCTTTTCTGTTGTATGTAAGAATGAGCCTTGGTTAGGAGAAAAGCGAAAGCGGTGAGCTGGAAGAATCGTTGGCACGTTAGGCAAGATGTTTAATGGCGTTTCATCCGTCTTTAGTACCGAGTTCAAATACTGTTGAGGTCGACTTTGCCTTTGATCCTTTTGAGGTCAATAAAAATAAGTACTAGGTAAACACTAGCTATGTGCCAAAATTTGAAAAGAATATTAAGAGAAAAGAGTTACGATTCTTAAAAGTGCCAAGTAACATTTTATCTGGTTCGCTGCATTCTGGCTTTGAATCCTGCCGAGGTCAAATTTATGTTTACTCGTTTCAGAATCGACAAAATATAATGCCTGTGAAGTATCGGGGCCGATTTTATCGTCTAACTAGGTCCCTCAAATTTTTAGGCAGTATGTCTGAAGTACAATTAATTAAGGGCATTGGTTTGACAGAATCACTAGATTATCATAAACGTTCTTTGTGGCTTCCCTCATGATTCTTAATGTTCTGAGTTGAAATTCCACCGAGGCCAACTATGTCGTTCACATCTATGTGCGGTGTGAACTACAGTATCAATCAGGGACTGGAATTTGACTATTCTCCCCTTTCCGCAACCATTCTTTGTTGTTGTTGCTCTTCTTCTTCTTCTTCTTTTTCTTCTTCTTCTTCTTCTTCTTCTTCTTCTTCTTCTTCTTCTTCTCCTCCTCCTCCTCCTCCTCCTCCTCCTGCTCCTCCATCTCGTCATTGTCCTCTTTATGGTCCTTCTCGTCTTTCTCTTCTTCTTTTCCTCTTATTCTTCCTTCCCTTCCTCTGCCTCTCCTCCATCTCGTCCTCCTCCTCCTCCTCTTCTTCTTCTTCTTCTTCTTCTTCTTCTTCTTCTTCTTCTTCTTCTGCTGCTGCTGCTGCTTCTGCTGCTGCTGCTGCTGCCGCTGCTGCCTCGTGTTTATGCCATCATCATCATCATCATCGTCGTCATCGTCATCATCATCATCATCTATACTTATTGTTGTTTCCAAGTTTACTAAAGTATATACTAATAATTATTTAGTTTTGTGTATATTCATTGTTTTGTTGCATTTTACTTCATTGCTTACGCTATCTCTTAATCTGTTGACGTGCAGTCAAACAAAGAATATATAACCAAAATGGAAATATTCAATACTTTCTTCTATTCCTATTGATTGGGAAACAGATTTACCATGTTTTATTCGATATTTTTCGATGATTATTACTATGAAAATACCAAAGACAAAAGACAGAGAAAATGGAAGACGAAGTGACAGGGAAAATGTTGTAAGAATAAAAAAAAATTAATATCGTTCAATTATTTATTTTTTACTTGTCATTTATATGCCATTTCTACTTTTTATGATTTTTATGTGTGTGTGTGTGTGCGTGTGTGTCTGTGTATGTATGTATATATGTATTCATATATATATATATATAAAGTTATTTATATATACACATACATATATAAACTTATACATATATAATATAGTGTTTTTTTATATTTGTATATGTCATGTGTTTGTTGTTTAGTTTGTTTTCTTGTTTGTCTATTAACAATTATTCCTTTTTCATAATATATTTTCTTGTAATATCGCTTATAATTGTGGTCGTCTGCGACCAATGAAAAATATATCGACTAATCAAAGCTATTATATCATATAAATTGGGAACATAAATCGAAACGGACAGTAAGATATTTCATTCATTTTATCTCTATCTGTCTCTCTATCCGACTTCCTAGACATTTAATCACATATGTCTGTTTTTCTCTCTGTCATTTCTGTCCCAGACTCACTGATACTTTTTAAAAAATTCCATATTTGATTTATTATACACAAAAGATTTATTAAACATTAAGTAAAATAAATAAATAAATAAATACCTCAAGAAATATATACGCATTAGGACAAATACATTAAAGCAGGAAAGACAATCATACACATATACGTATGAATAACTGAAAGTATGTACCAATGCAATGTTGGTTCTTCGACAGTTTCGACGGTGAGCTTTCAGATATTCACTCAAGTGAAGAACTGCTCGTGAAATTAAGTTGTAAACGACTACCCGAATCGGTGTGAAGCAGTGTGACAAGGCCAGACATTTGAACACATATGTATAGTATAGAAAGAGTAGTAATATATGTATTGTTATGAAAAGAGACTAAGACGCCAAATATTTGAGCGCAGAAGGTAGAACGCTATAAAAAAAAGTAGGCATTTTATGGTGTTCTGCGCTTTAAGAAACTTCTACAAGACAACTCTCAGCCTTATATAAAAGCATAGTAATATGTAAGCACTTACAAATGATTTTAAAAACTAAGACATTCACAATGAATATAATTTTCAATGCATTCCTACATATACTTTTACATACAGGAATACTCGCACTTCATGAAATGGAAAACATAACACGTTTGCACATGCATACACACACAAACACAGACTTATGAGTATGATGTGAGAGATTGGAATATATTATCAACAATGGACATAAGTCTGTAGGACACAAGTCTACACTAGTGAAATTCGCTAATACAGTATAGTTTATGGAGTTACTCCAAATTGTCAAGTTACTTCCATTGTGGTATGACAATACTGTTAACTGTATAATGCTACCTGTAGAAAATATTGCTCTGGATTAATAGAGACATTGTCCCTGTTATTCAAGTCTATTCTTTTACGTTTCAGTCAAGAGGGAAAGTAATGTTCCTGATTCTTGCTACTCTGGTGAATATAACATCTAATTTGTATAAAACCTGGAAATGATCGAGTTTTCCAACAAAGATCAAACATGGAATAAATATATATACACAGCTGTATGTTGCATCTATTCCATGCACACACAATTATGCATAAAGTCGTGTACTAAATATACATAGGCACCTGTTATCAAATACATTACATCTATCGTTATGCACTTATTATCATATATATACTTGATTCCCCCATATCCCTACATATATATGTATTTGTAAGTTTTGGGATATGAGCGTACAATCCTGCATATTTACAAAGTCTTTGAATAGTTTTGACTCAAAAGAGTCTGATCGCCTACTTAGTCACCGATTTTAATTCTGCAAAGCAGTTAGAGAATTATTATTTAAACGTAAAAATAATATACAACTTGTATCATATTTTTAAATCTATTCCAATACTTGTCCAGTAGTTTTAGTTACTTGCTGAAGCTTTGATGAACATAGCATATACGATATCAACATTTGAGGGAATTGAACTGAGAATATAAACGACGAAAATATATGCAATAAGTTATAATAGTTTCACTAGTCCGATATTTGCTATATAATATTGATTTATCGTTATTTTTGACAAAGACTGACCAGCACTTTTAATGCAATTTTGCAAACTGATGTGTATATACATATAAGTTCATGCGTTTGTGTGTGTGTGTGTGTGTGTGTGTGTGTGTGTGTGTGTGTGTGTGTGTGTGTGCGTGTGCGTGTTTGTGTGTGTGTGCGTGTGTGCGCGCACACATTTATTTAAATTTGCTTCTATACTGCGTCGAAACACCAAGTTTAGAGTTCTGACGACATAATTTTAAGACGGGTGATATATAGAAAATTAAGTTGTAACTTCCAATAAATGAACACATAAGTCACAAATTAATGAACAAATACGACTACTCTATTGATTATTGTACGTACTTTCTCGTATCGAAACAGCTAATTATATGTATATTCATATGAAAACTTGTGCATACCGTACACACACATAAAAGCGAAAATCTTCCTATATGTATATCAACAGCTAGACGCATTATAAAGTGATGTATTAATGCTTATGAGTCTTCGTGAGTTAATGGTATTTTGCATATGTGTACATGTGTGTATCAATATATATATGAATTTTGTGTGTGTGTAAATATATATACATATATATATATATATATATATATATATATATATATATATATATATATATATATATATATATATATATATATATATATATATAATCCCATAAGTTCTGTCCGATTTTACCTTTTTTAAAATTGAATGAAATTAAAAATTGTTTTTATGCATTTGTGTATATTTAAACTAATCAAATATTATTTTACATAATAATAGAATTAAAATTTCTTTGATTAAAGACCTTTCTAACATGGAAGTATCCAAAGACCATTTGAGGCACATAATGCTTTAGGAGTACAAAAAAGGAAACTCTGCAGCCGAAGCGACACGAAATATACACTCAGTTTATGGGAACGAATGCTTGAATGAAAGAAGTTGCAAAAGATGGTTTCCAAAACTCGGAAGTGGAGATCTCAGCCTCGAAGATGAAGATCGAACATGACGTACAGCTGAGTTTGATGATAAGCTCCTTGAGGCATTACTTGAAGAAACTCCTGCATTATCAGTTGAAAAATTGGCAATAAAGCTTAGTTCAAACCATACAATTGTTCATCGTCATCTTCAACAACTTGGAAAGGTTCCTAAACTTGGAAAATGGGTGCCTCATGAATTGTCCGAAAGCAACCGCAAATCCCGAGTTGGCATCTGCTCTTTTCTCCATTCTCGCGAACTCATTTCACCCTTTTTGGATAGACTTATGACTGGTGACGAAAAATAGGTCTTCTATCGTAATGATAAACGTCGTAAACGGTGGCTTGGTGAAAGGGAAAAAGCTCAACCACAACCGAGAAGGGAACTTCATGGGAAAAAGGTTCTTCTCTCTATCTGGTGGGATTACAAAGGAGTAATTCACTTTGAATTGTTACCACCTAATGCAACAATCCATGCTCAAGTCTAATGTCAGCAATTAGAGCGTTTGAAGAATAAAAAAGACCCGCTTTAGTGAATTGAAAAGGATTGATGTTTCATGAGGACAATGCGCGACTCCACACGGCAAAGATCACATCACACAAAATCGAAGAACTTGGTTGGGAAAAAATTCCTCATCCACCTTATTCTCCCGACCTTGCTCCTTCAGACTACCATTTGTTTCGTAGTTTACAGGATCATTTGGGGGACATAACTTTCCCATGAGGAGATCGAAACTAACATTTCAGAGTTCTTCGCTTTGAAACCAAAAGAGTCTTACATTGATGGGATTAAAAAGCTTGTAAATAGCTGGAATGAAGTCATAGATAATCAGGGAAAGAACATTGATGATTAAATTTCAATTGAATATAACATTTAATCACTTGTTTTCTTTATTCAAAATTCGGACAGAATTTATGGGATGACCTGATAAATATATACACATCTTCATGCTTATAAACGAGTGTTCATCTGAATATTTTCAAGTATTTTCTCTCTATATATATCCCTATATATATTTACATGTGTATTATCCATCGTCTGTTAGTATTCATTTAACCGTATATGCTCGATTAATAGACAGCAATCACCACTGTATGAATTCGTACAGAGGCATGACTTTTCGGTAAGTCTAAAATCATTTAGTTAATCGCTAGGTCAGTGGTTCTCAACCTTTTATTTGTCGCGGAATCATTCAATGTTATTTTTAAAAACGTAGAATCCCTGATAACTTTCAGGGAATTCTGGGATTTTGCAAAACATGAAAATTGCATAATGTTATTGAAGAGTTATAATGTGAAACACCCCGAGTAGATATCGGCTTTATGCACCGTATAGGTAGTGACATGCCGGTACAAGGTAGACATGTTACCGGTGGTAATATGACATAGCGATGAGATATAAATTGATTTCCCTCAGCTAGTCTGTTAAGTTTGATGGATACAAATGAAAGAGGTGTAGATATTTATAAGAGCTACGTGGTCTTGTTTATGGGCTTTGTTATTTACTTATACGTGTGTTTTGGTGCATAGAATTGGCAATATTACTCTTATTCATTGTGGTTTTGTATTTATTTGCTTAGAGATCAGTTGGACGTCTGCTGCTGTTACGTTACTTCAGATTCTAGCCTTAATTTCAGCTCCCCAAATGTAGTATCCATGTAATTCCCGACTCCATAAATTTGACCTTAAAAAGGGGTCTAACAATTTTGAGTTTTACAAGAGTATATACGGTATATACATATATACTTATAAACATGTCTACGTATGTACAAATGTATACATACATAGTATTATACATACATGCATGCATACATACATACATACGTACACACAAGCACATACATACGTACGCACACATAGGTACATATACACACACACACACACACACACATATATATATATATATATATATATATATATATAGAGAGAGAGAGAGAGAGAGCGAGAGAGAGAGACGCAGGTGTGGCTGTGTGGTAAGAAGTTTGCTTCCCAACCACATGGTTCCGGGTTCAGTCCCACTGCGTCACACCTCGGACTAGTTTCTTCTACTATAGCCTCAGGCTGACCAAAACCTTTTGAGTGGATTTCTATGTCTGTGTTTGTTTCTCCACCATCACTTGACAACCGATGTTAATGTGTTTACGACCCCGTAATTTAGCGGTTTGACATATCTGATCGATAGAATAAGTACTAGGCTTACAAAGAATAAGTTCTGGGGTAGATTTGTTCTACTAAAGGCGATGCTCCAGCATGGTTGCAATGAAATAACTGAAACAAGTAAAAGAATAATACCCTCATAAGCGTGACTATCATCTTGTGCGTATGTGTTTGTGTGGTCGGTTATTTGATTGTGTTTATAAGTCTGTTATTTATTGAAGGAATTTGTTAGTCATTCCGACACCATTTCCAGCGTTGCCACCTACAAGAACGAAACAACAGCGTAGATGTGCTTAAGATAACGAACAATATGTTATGGGGATAATGAAGTTGGTGATGACGTTTAGACTCGTCTTGTTTATGGTGATGGGGATGATAATAAGAGGAGTGTCACTAATGCTAATCTATTATGATGACGATGATGATGTTAACGTTGATGATGATGATGATGATGATGATGATGATGATGATGATGATGATGATATGATAATAAAGGTTCTGTTGAACAAAACTTCACCGACGACGGAGATCAGCGCAATTCTTCACCTCATTTTCAAATATGTTGTTTTGCCGTTGTTGGTTTCCTGTGTTGTAGTTGACAGTGTTTCTTTGCAGTTCTTTTGTTATTTATCTCGATATAGATACATTATTGGTGTTTAGATAATTAGTATTCTATGAAGAATTCGACTGCATTTGATTGATTTCATGTCATTGAATATATATTCTTCTGTTGTATTTCTTTTCTGTTTCGCTTTATTAAAATTGCTTCTCTTATAAGTAGCACCAGCGTCATCACCCTCATCGATATCGTCGACGTCGACGTCCACTTCCTCCTTATCTCCATAATAATAATCATCGTGATTACTATCGATATGTCATATACCGCATCAGCTGTATTGTTTTTTTCCTTTTTTTTTTTGTATTTTTGATGTTTCACTGTTTCAATACGAAGCTCACATCATTTTTATTTCAGTCTTGGTAGCATAGTAATGAAACCAACTACAGACACGTGTATCTATTTACTGCAGTGTATTTGACATATGTACACACACACACACAGACACACACACACACACACACACACACACACACACACGCACATACATACACACACATACACACAAACACACACACACATATATACACACACACACATATATATATATATATGTGTGTGTGTGTGTGTGTGTGTGTGTGTGTGTATGTGTGTGTATGTACATATACGTATATATTTATACGTGTGTATATATACACACAGAGAAACACATATGCACACACACACGTACACGCAAACACATACACACATATAATCCGTCCTACACAATGCTATAGTCACAAATCATCAACCGCGACTCATATTAAGATAAATATATGCATTAGTCTCCTTTCTTACTGTGCCCAAATTTCAGCAATTTCCGGTTTAAATCTGATTTCGATTTCAAATTGAAGTTGCTGTATATATTTTTTTTATTGTACATTGTATTTTATTTCTTTGCTGAAACGTATTGATATCATACAAACGTCCGGGAAGATTTTGGCAGCTTTCTCGTGAAAAATGGTTTTGCTAATTTCCCGTGCCACGTGACTCATGAGTCAAATGTAGCTAAACATGATTATAAATTGATTGTTTTTCCCGTACGAGGAATTAGATCCTTTACCAGAAAAATGACTTTTTCTTGTTTGTGTGCGTGTGTGTGTGTGGTGGGGAGGTCTAGAGGCAAAATTTATTTCTTCTCATATTTCTAATAAGGTAGAATGATATCCTACTGAAACTTGAGCCCCAGTGATTATAAATGCAATCCATATATTTATTTTAATAATGACTCAACATGTTGTTGTATTACGTCACATACATACATACAGATAGACAGTCGTATATACATACATATAAATATACATACATATAAATATATATATATATATATATATATATATATATATATATATATATATATATATATATATATATATATATATATATATAAATGTATATATATGTATGTATGTATGTATGTATCAGTTGAATAATGTTAAAACAGGGTCTGGTTTTCACGGTTTTTAGAATAAACATTTTTTTTTTACAATGTTGAAGTGTGTTAAGCGTTAAAAAATAGTTTGTATAATGTTCCTAAAGTTCAATTAGCGTTTTCATACGTTCGTAGTACTCATCAGATTTCAAAAAGTATTTACATGACGGTTGAGTTTTTGACAACTATAGGAAAATGACTGACTTCTTCCTTTTTATACCTCTTAGAAGGCGTCTGCAAGCTGAATTTTTCGAATACGGGTTTGACCAATCCACATGCAGCTTAAAAGTCACGGTTTACCGGGCGTACTGATATTACTGGCATCGATCCCGCTTTTAATTTAACCAATTAGCTTGCTTTTTACATGTAATGGTTTTATGAGTGAGCAAACTTAGTTGGTTTCGATCGTTTCTGGGATCTTTTTTAAAACGGGGGCCACATTTTTCATTAATGTTCTACGTAGTGTTTTTGGTACCGAAAGACTTTCAAACTTCATATACGTATCTATTTTGTGTTATAGAACAGAAAAATATTTTTGTATTCGAATTTATTTCATGTAAAAAATTGTCTTATTTCGATAATTTCAACCAATCACTGACAAGTATTCAGTTGTTTACATTTACTCCTTTGGCTGATTAAGCCATAGCTTCGTTTTACTTGCTTTTTTCATTTTAAATTTGCTTTTTTCATTTTCTTTTTTTTTCTTCGTTTTATTTGCTTTTTTCTTTTTAAATTTGCTGTTTTACCCTAACCCTAACCCCAACCCTATCACCGATAAAATTGTTTCAGAATCGTTTGTTTATGTAGTCGGCACTTAATGTATATCGGCTGAATGGACGTCAGTGATTGGTTGAAATTACAGAAATACGACAACTTTAACATGGAATAACTTAGGGATTTCTTTTTTTTTAAGAAGACTAAGAGAAAAAGATGTTTTATATGACACATTCTACCAGTGTTCCAAGTTTCAAAGTGTTTCGTTAATGAAAAATGTGGCCCCCGTTTTAAAAAAGATCCCGTTTCTGTTTCAGTTGGTAGGAGTCTTCGTAATTTCTCTATGTTCATATGCGGAAGATATTACATAGACCATGCCATTAAGTGGTTGTTATATTATTGTTGCTATTTCCGCATTCAAGTAGATCCATTAGAACACAAAAAATATGGACAGATTTTCGGTAATGCAGATATGAACTGCAAAAAGCAAATTTGATCTACTGCATTAAATACCCGAATTGCGAGGAATTATATATTAATGAGACAGGGAATGCATTAGCGGAACGCTCATGAGTCCACAGACAACAAATCCGGAGTACTAATTTTCACCAAATTCCATTGAATGAACATATAGGAACGTGGTCAGAAAATGTTTCTAATTTGTCCTTTCCACAAATTACATGACAAAAGTGAGACTGGCAAAAAGATATAAGGAAACGGTTTATTAAAATATTCAAACCTGTTCTGCACGGAAATAACAACAATAATATAACATCCAGGTAATGATGCGGATTAAAAAATATCTTTAACATTTGAATATAAACAAATTAAAGAAGACACCCAGCAACTGAAATATAAACGATCGAAACCAGCTAAGTTTGCTCACTCACAAAACCATTACATGTAAACCGCAAGCTAATTGGTTAAAATAAAAGCGGGATCTATGCCAGTAATATCGGTATGCCCGGCAAACCATGACGTTTAAGGTGCGTGTGGATTGGTCAAAAACGTATTTAAAAAATTCAGCTAGTAGCGGCCTTCTAAGAGGTACAAAACGGAAGAAGTCAGTCATTTTACTATAGTTGTCAAAAACTCAACAGTCAGTTAAATACATTTTGAAATCTGATGATTACTACGAACGTATGAAAGCGCTAATTGTGCTTTATGAACGACAAAATATTTTTTGAATGTTTATCGCACTTGAACATTGTAAATAGATTTATTATTTTTTAAATACCATAATAAAAATTTTGAAAACCTGACCATGTTTTAACCTTATTCAACTGATATATTATTTTGTACACATTTACACAGGTTCGGAAGTATATATATATATATATATATATATATATATATATATATATATATATATATATATATATATATATATATATAACAAATGACAAAGACGTAAAATGGAACACACGGGAAACTTTATTGCTCACAACGGTCGTTTTGATGCATCTAGCATCGATCCCTTACGAGTGGGATACTATAAATCTAGTTGTGGTGCATCCCTCAGTGCAGTAGCATCTCTTCTGGTGATGTAATAAGAGGTATCTCGCTAAATGAAAGCTCTGATTTGATATAGGATATTGTTAGTGACCGCACGTTTAAGCCGTTCGATATATTATGTGTATGTCATGTATGTGTGTGTGCATAGGTTTATGTATTTTACTGCTTGCATCTGTCCTATTTTATTCTCATTCTGTTTTTATTCTTCAAGTTGTGTAGTTTGGCGGAGTGGGGAGTGTTATTATTCCATTCATGTTTTCTGTTAAGTGTTGGCCTATCTACTGTTATGTGTGTGGCCTCCATAATTTCTCTGAGTGTCGTGTCTGTTCTATGTGTCGTTAATATCATAAAATGCGTTATTAACAAAGCATTCATCTTCTAAGAAAGTATGATGCTAGGGAAGTGACGAGTTTTTCTCCTTCTTAATCTCCTGTCAGTGTTCACTTATTCGCTCCCTTGGGCTACGTGCTGTCTCAGCTATATATGACGTTGTCCTGTTTTTGCACCGTCCCTGAGCGCACCTTATACTATAAACAACATTACTAGTTTTACAATTCATCATAGGGTTTCTACTACACACTATGCTGCTGCTATCCGTACTTTTCTTTCAAATGGGTATGTTCTATAGGTCATGGATTTTATGGGGGTCCCTGATCTTTTTACTATCTTATATAAGGTTTTCCTCAAAAGGTATACTAGTTCTCCAATGCTATCATCAACGGACATGACAGCCTGTTAGTTTTGGCTATCATATTCTATACATTCCTTTTGTTCTTATTATCCAGGAGTGCGGTATTATATTGTATGCCTTGTGATAGTCAAACCATGCCATACTCAGGTTTGTATGTTCTCTCTTGCAGTTCCTGATAATTAGATCATCAATTAAGAGCTTATCCTTCGTTCCCCGGCTTCTTTTTCGGCACCCTTTCTGTTCAAGTGATAGCAGTCAACTTTTTTCCAAGTATCTGTACAATTCACCGGCCAACGCACATGACATTAGTTTCCACATTAGCAAGAGTTCCCTTTTCAGGGTCCTTTGCACTTAGCAATGTCTTTCCCTTTATTATTATTATTATTTTATGTTTGACTTTTGTTTTGCATTTGTACAAATTGGATCCAAGTCTCACCCAGAGACCTCAAGAGACAACAAGTTAGAAGTTCATGTAGGTGTTATGCCTAGGGTACCATATATTTGGATTTGTACAGTTTTGTTCTAGTGAATGTTTAAGAAACCATAAGAAAATTATGTGTTTGTTTTAAAATTTGAGATCACATAGACAGTATTTTACGTAGGATATGGGCAGTTCCCATGAGCACTATCTTTTGAACTTCAGCCATTTTGGGGTTTCCTGGTATCTGAGCTAGGTAGTAATCAGCCCGCTTCGCTGTCATTCCCAGGGCACCTATAACAATAGGTATTGTTTTCGTCTTCAGATTCCACATCTTGCTAATTTCTCTTTCAAGATCTTTATATTTGCTCAGTTTTTGGTAGGTCTTGACAGATACGTTTATATCGATTGGGACAGTCATATCAATGAGGAGGCATGAGTTTTGTCTGAAGTTTTTCAGTATGTCTGGCCTATTTGCGTCTATCTTTCTGTCAGTTTGAATGGTGAAGTTCCAGAGCAGTGCGATGTGATCATTTTCAAGTACTGGGGGTGGTTTGTGTTCCCACCAGTTTTTATCGTGGGGCAAGTCCAGATTTTTGCATATTACCCAGTGAATATATTGTGCAGCTCTATCATGCCTGTTGAGATACTCTGTAAGCGCAAGCAGACTGCACATGGAGACAACATGATCGATGGTCTCATTTTGTTGTTGGCATATACGACATAATGGGGAGCTGCCGTTCTTTAATATGTTGGCCTGGTAGTTCTTTGTAGGTAGGCATTGATCTTGGGCTGCTATGATAAACCGCTCTGTTTCTGATTTCAAGCCAGAGGCCATTAGCCATTGATGGATAAGGGCTTTGTCAATATCTGCATTATTCGCTCTCTTTGGGTATTTGCCATTGAGAGGTTTTCCATGCTATTTTTCAGTCATAATATCTAAGGCAGCAATTTTAGCACGGGTTTTCAAGCGCTTAGCTTTTTTTGCAGGTGTTTCTAGTTCGTCTAATTCTTGAATTTGCTGCAATTGGAATTCACTTAGATATTCCTTTGCCTGTTTTGTTACTGAGTAAGATGCTTTCTTGCTTTCATGTTTTGAGACAAGTTTTAGCATCCAGTCTTCAGAGTTTTTCAGATAGGTGTCTAGGCCAATTGTGGCTACCTTCATTGTTAATGCCAGCTGTAGAAGTCCGCGGCCTCCCTCTTTTCTTGGCAGATAAAGACGTTCTATATCGGCCTTAGGGTGGTGCATTCTATGCATTGTCAACAGTTTTCGTATTTTTCTGTCAACATTACATATTTCAGTAATTGACCAGTTAACGATATTGAAACTGTAAGTCACGACTGGTATGGCTAGAGCATTGATCGCTTCGATTCTGTTTCTCGCGTTCAGCTCTATCTTCAGTATTGCTCTTACCCTGCGATCTTCTGATCCTTTCCCTCATCACTGAATGCTTGATATTGTCCCCTTCAATTACCCCTAAGTATTTGTAGCTCTCCGCTGGTTCTAACTCTTTTATGACATTTTGCTGGTCAAGGTTCACATTAGATGTTTTTGTCATTTTTCCTTTGATAAAGGTAGCTTTTGCACATTTATCAAGGCCAAATTGCATCCTGATGTCATCACTGAATTGTTTAACAATCGTTAGTAGGCCTTTGACTTGTTGGTCATTTTTTGCAAAGAGCTTTAAATTATCCATGTAAATGAGATGATTTATATTTTTATCAAATATTTTATAACCATACTGTGCATCATTGAGCAATTTTGAGAGCGGTATTAGGGTTAGACAGAAGAGGAGTGGTGATAGTGAGTCACCCTGGAAAATGCCACATGAAATTCTTACATCTCCAGCATTTAGAGATTCATTGTCATTGTTCAACGTCAGTGTGGTTCTCCATGATCTCATACTTACAGATAAAAAGTTTCGCAGAGTAGGAGCTATTTTACACATTTCCAGACATTTTCTAATCCAGCTATGTGGTAGGCTATCAAAGGCCTTTTTATAGTCTATCCAGGCTATTGACAAGTGTTTGTGTCGTTTGTGACGATCTTCTAAGATCATCTTATTGATGAGTAGCTGATCTTTACAACCATAAGATCCACGTTTACATCCCTTTTGCTCATTAGGGAATATGCTACTTTCTATTAAAAAACTATAGGTGTACTCGGTTAGGACAGATGTTAGCGTCTTATACATTGTTGTTAAGCAGGTTATGGGTCGATAATTTTTTGGTTCGTTTGTTTCCTCATTTTTTGGAAGCAAGAATGTTAAACCATTAACTAGCCAAGAGGGCATCAACTAGGATTTTGCAAAACATCGTTGTAAAGTTTTGTTAGCAGTTCATGGCTCTCTGGGAAGGCATTCAACCAGAAGTTAGGAAGTTTATCCTTTCCGGGAGACTTCCATTTGCTTGACCTCCTGAGAGCAGATCTTATATCTTCTACCTTGACCCCCTCCCACTTTTGCTCCTCTAAGGAGTCTAGGTCTATAGATATTCTATCAATCCAAGGGGCCTTTTCATTGTGTGTTTTATCTTCTGCCCAGATTTTATTCCAAAATTCTTGCACTTCTTCTTTTGATGGGACAGACTTTATTGTTACTGGTGTTTTCCATATCTTCCTGTAGAAATTTTTGGGGTTATTTTTGAACATGTTATTATCTCGGAAGAATCTAACACGCTTTTCATACCTTACTATACGGGCAGCTTTAGCACATACCTTTTGCTTGATGGTTTCTATGGTGGTATCAATGTCAACTATGGTTTTCACATTATATGTTTTCTTTAGTTTTTGGGTCTTTGTAGGTTTGATACTCTTATCAAATTTAAGGTTTTTCAAACATTCTATGTCAGATCTAAGTAGCTTAATTTGGTGTTGAATGCGCTCTTGCCAAGAAGGCTTTTTGTGGGAGTGTTGTCGTTTTCTAATATTTTCACCACATAGAACCGTTGAGATTTTTGCGGATGTATAGTACAGGTGGTTGAGATCTGTAATATCAATATCATTAGCTGAAATGATATCCTTAAGTGCAAGGCGGATTTTACCAATTATTTTCAGGTTTTGGTTAGAATTGCGAATTTTGGGGAGAGTGTCGCGTTCATTCATACTGGTTTCTTTAATTTTCAGCCATTCAATCATGATTTGATTTTTTAGATCATGTAGTTCTGTTGCGTCGATTTCTGTATAACTTTCTTCATCTATTTGATTTTCACCAGCCTTAGTGTTTATGGTTGGTTCAGAGAGTATTTCACTTTGCCTATCAGTTACCTTAACTCTTTCAATCATTACTGTATTTTCATCAGCCTTGGGCTGGTTTATAATTATTTCCTCTATAGTATCTTCTTTAGCTGCAGTTTCATTCTTTTTATCCCTTACTGCTTGTTTATAATTTGGTCAATCTCTACTTCAGTTAGTAATTTTTTTTCATAATGTTTCTTCTGACGTTGGCAAGTTTGTTACTGTCTATGTAGGGTCTTACTTCAAGGTGTTTCTGTCTCCAGTCTAAGTAGATTTGTACAGTATTAGATTTATCTGTAGGGAAATAAATGGCATGGTAGAAGGCTGTAAGAACATCTTTATTATCTTCCCTAGACCATTTTTCATTCTTTTTCTTTTGGTTATTTGATGACGAGCATGGATGGCCATCTGTTGGAATATTCCGGTTGTGGGGTACTTCCAGCTCCTGTGTGTCGGGAAGATTTGAACCAGTAGCAGATTTCTCGTTTCGGATCTGGTTCATTATCCGAGTAAGTGGTCCTTCATAATGCGGTCTATGACCATTCCGGTTTGTATTTTGTTTCATTAACAGTGAGGCATAACAAGCTTCGACGTTGACGCTAGGGGACGGATCTGTCTGTTTAGGGTACATTTTTTGAGACAACACCGTCTCCGCGCTCTCGTGACGTAGTTTCTTAAGGCTAGCAGATCTATATCGAGTAAGTGGCCCTTTGTGATTCGGTCGACAACCAATCTGGTTTGTGATCTGCTTTGTTATCATTGAGGCATGACAAGCTTTGGCGTTGACATTAGGGGACGGATTTGTCTGTTTAAAGTCAGTTTTTTGAGACAACACCGTCACCGAGTTCTCAGCATGTAAACATTGCTCGTAGCGTAGTTTCTTAAGTCTAGCAGATCGGTATTCATCTGTATTTTTTTTGTTGATAGATTTATCTCCGGGCATAGTGTATTTTTTTTTCGTGTGTGTGGCGTTTTAAACTTATGAATGGTTCACTCTGTCTGTGTTTGTTCTTAAAATGAAAATAAATAAAGAAGGAAAAAGTTTTGGTTTTGCTTCGTTTGTGATATGTGTTTTCGTATGCGTGAGTGTGTCCTGTGATTTTCACGTAGTTGTGTAAACATTAAGATGCATGTGTAGTTCTATGGGTATCAAAACGTATATATCATTGTGTACACGTTCGAGTGTATGCGTAATTATTCAATATATGTACTTACTATTTTGTTTCATTTCTTTTTTATATAGTTTGTAAACTTTCTGGTGTTGGTTTTGCGTGTGTGATCGCACGTGTTTCACTGAGACATCGTGCATAGGAGGACCTGTGCTTTGTATGGCAGTAAAATTTCATTTTTAAAAAATAAAAAATATTTTTAAAAATTATCTTCGGTAAAAGACCGCTTCCTTCAAATCTTCCACCGGTTCTTTTGCCTAATTCCATCGATGTTATTGGATTAGATTTGTTTTTGTATAGGGATCCCGGTGTAACACATCCATGTTGTTATTCAGCCCGGTGCTATTCTTCTTCTTCTTCTTCTTCTTCTTCTTCTTCTTCTTCTTCTTCTTCTTCTTCTTCTTCTTATTATTATTATTATTATTATTATTATTATTATTATTATTATTATTATTATTATTATTATTATTATTATTATTATTATTATTGAGTGAGAGAGCAGTGCATGCCATCAAAGCGACACTGGGGTAAAATATACGAAGCCCATTATACCCATTATGACTACCCGTCTGATAAGGGTACACCAGGCACATGCATCACTTCCAATCAATTAAGATCACAAGCCATGAGAGCCACTGCCTGGTACTGCATCCAGGCTTTTATTATTATCATTACTATTATCGTTATTGTTATTGTTATTGTTATTATTATTATTATTATTATTATTATTATTATTATTATTATTATTATTGTTATTGTTATTTTTATTATTATTATTATTATTATTATTATTATTATTATTATTATTATTATTATTATTATTATTATTATTATCATCCTCATTGTTGTTGGTATTTTGTTTTACTATGTTACCTAGAATAATTTTTTATGTTCGACCACTTTTTCAACAACTTCTTTGTTAACTTATGCTCCCTATGCTACCTGAAGACATTAGTCGAAATATTTCTTTCCTCAAAGACGGTAGGTCATTTCAGAATGTCTATTCTTCAAACATCATACAAACTTATTCATGATCACGAGCAATTTCATTAGTATGGTTAATACCAAAATTTATTGATTTGTGGTTTATCCTTCAGAAAAGCACTTAAGAAACCCGAGATAACTCTTATGATCTGTATGTATATATGCATGCATGTCTCTCTGTATGTTCGCATTTATGCATAGATAGTGTGATATTACGGAATGATTCAAGAATTATGATTTATCAATTAGAGTATGACCGATTTGTCCTTGTTTTTAATTGCTAATCGTATCATATGTTTCATATTACATTCACCCGCACTCTTTTCTGGCGACGGTCTTTCCAAGTTCACTTGTATCACAGCATTATTCTCCATGAACATTTACTAAATACAGTAAGTTCGTCATGGCTAAATCTACTTTCAGTTTTGTTTCGATTTCTACATATCGTGTTTGCATCGTTAATTTCGATGAAACGTTACAAGAATCTGCAATTTTTCCAAAGTTCAAAGAGGAGATCGCAGTAGAAAACAAATTCTGAAATAAAAACCATCATAAATTTTATTTACCTGAATGACAAACTCAGGTCATGCGATTTTCGAAGAAGTCGGCGGGCATCCTAATCTAAAATATTTATAATCTCGGCCGAAATTATTAGGCGATTGCTTCACTAAAGTTACAATACATTTTATATTTAGCTATTCTCTTTTAGCATAAGAAAGAAATGAGCTCTTGAATGTAACATTGATACTAAGGCTTAACTGGGTTTTTTCTTTTTTTTTTTGTTCGCTTTAAGTTTTCTTTTATTCCTAAACACCAAACGTTTATGTTTCCTTCATAAAAGAAATTTCATGCAGTAGGACGAACGATGCCCAGATAAAACATTTGGACGAATTATATTTCTTAAAGAACACGTACTAGTTAGCAGCAATGAAAATAATGCATGACATGAGAATAATTAAGTACAAAAGAAGGTAAGGTGAAAAATATGGAAAGAAAAGAAGCAAGGCCAAACCTTGAGTGACGGGACAGGACATGAAGTATTTATGTATGTATGTATTTATGCGTGTGTAATTATAATACATATATACATACATATGCATATATGTATATGCATACACGCATATAGATATTTATGCATATGTGTGTGTGTATGGATGGGTGGATGTATGCACATATATTTATTTGTATAGGGACACACACTAACACACAAATGCACACTCATGTGTATGTGTGAGCAAATATACTCGAAATTATGCTAAAATATTTATAAGAAGCAAATTAAAAAGAGAGGTAAAATAAACGTGTAATTGAATTTGCTTTAAGCTGACAGGCACAGAGATTTCATAAATGAGAACAAGAGCGAGATACGTTCAAATGCAATCTGCAACAAGAGCTCAGAATGTGAAACAAAGACACAGAGTCAGATATAGAGAAAGACGATATAATCGATGACGGTTCGTTTCATACTGTTTCAAAGAAATTCCTCTGGCACACATATGCGCGCACACGCGCGTACGCATATACTTACGTATATAAACCCATAAATTATGATTTTCTAAACTTTTGCAACGTTGCACTGAAGAGTCCAAAACAAGGGAGAAATGGTACCATCCACTCTCAAAGAAAGTAATCATTCTCTGTCTTACTCCACAAGCAGCTACGTGTGTGTATATATACATGCATATATGCATGTACATACACATACACACACACACACACACACACACATATATATATATATATATATATATAAGGCGGTGCTCCAGCTTGACCTCAGTCACATGACTAAAGCAAGCAAAAGGATGTATACACACACACACACACACACACATACACACACATATATATATATGGATGCGTGTATGTATGTGCATGGGAGAGGAGAGCCTAGGGATTCAAAACCCCAACTCCAAATTACTACACAATAACACCATACACTTTCTCAAACTCCAGTTGCTGACGTAAACAAAACCAATGATATTTTTTCTCTGGTCGGAACCGGATTCTAAGAAAACCCCCCACAAATATTGACTTCTTAATGGAACTAACCCACCAGGATGCTAGATGACCATCAGACAACACAATTTACCGAGTCCCTACCTGGAAGTCAACCAAGCAAAACGCTGAACTTTACCAAAACCAAAATATTTTGCCCAAAACGGAAAATATCTTTCGTCAAAATAACGAGGCGCCCCGAAACCCAAAAAGCACTCAGAACTTGTTCCTTGACCGTGTGGCCGTCACCAGGAAGCCACCCAACTAAAACACTAAACTTTGCTAAAACAAAAATATTTTCGCCAAAACATCCACGAGAAAAAGCACAAGATGTCATCATGATAATAAACAATCAAAAATTAGATCTGTTTCCGAAAAAAAACTATATTTACTAAGAGGTTTGAACCTAAAACATTTCCAACTCCAATGGGCCGTGAAGAGACCGGTGCACTGAGACTGAAGTTGAAAAGGGAACTACACGCACTGCAACAGAAATTGTAAAAATGCTCTTGTTTTTTTCTTTCTCGCCACCTTTTTCACTTTCTTCTCCATTTATTTTATAAAAACTCAATATGACAACTTTCAATAATGTACGTTTGTCGTGATCTTCACTGGACATTTACATTGATTTTACTATCTACCACTGTGAAACTCATTAAAATTTCTTTGAACAATTTAACAGTCCTACAGAAGGACCGCTGTTAAACTCCCGGCTCAATAATAGTATGAGTGAGGAGTCTAAGGCAGGTAGTGTGTGATCGTGTATATATTTTCAATAAAATAAGATAACAAGGCCAAGGCAATGTGATATTTCTAGGATATTTATTACGAGAAAGGTAGTCTTACAGCTGTTTCAGAGAAATAAATGATAAAACCATTCAAATGAACAGGAAATGGAATTAATATCTGCATACTATCCATTTGAAATAAACGCCTATCGGAATTTACATACCATGGACAGGAAGCCTCATTACCCATTCTACAGAGCACATTCCTTGGATAATGGAACAGTAACTTTAACATCCAGCATGTATATTTATTTTCATATTTCTCTTTTTACTTTCTGTATCACCCTGTTTCCAAAATAACTTCTTATGTAATGAACCCTACTAATTGCTTCTATTGAAACTCTCTTAACTCGTCTCTGATGATTGGATATCATTTATTTCTCTGAAACAGCTGTAAGACTACCTTTCTCTTAATAAATGTTCTAGAAATCTCACATTGCTTTGGCCATGTTATCTTATTTTACTAAACAACACACACACACACACACACACACACACACACACACACAGATTCACTGAATTGACAGGTTTACAGAAACATTCTCAATCCACTTGGAGTAGAGAACTCCAAAGCAAGTGTTCTGAGAGTCAAGACTTGTAATCCATAAACGTGAGCTTTAAATATATTTTTTTGGGGCCTGAGAGATTCATGAAGGAATAAAGAACCTGGTCAGACGAAGTTGGTTACATATATAACTAAACAGAGTGATAGATATATTGGCAAAGGGGGAATAGAAAGGAATAGAGGAAACAATAATAGTGTATGTTGGTGCACAGTGCTACAATGTGTACAGTGCTAAAACTAGTAGAGTTGGATATTTATTGTTTTTATTGGTGATGGTGATGCATGAAAGGTGTGCACGGGACTATGAAATCGGAAACCCCACACGATCGGTGTCCGATCACTGCAGCTCTATGAAATTCTGTCAAGCAAATGCCATCACTCGTAAATCCAACTAACAGCTATGTCTATCACGACAATCAACATGCCATTTCCACTGGAGTGAAAAACTGGTGAATTAGAAGAAAATTGTGTGACTGACGTGTGTGGATTGGTAGAATCGATAGAACATCGGAAAATCTGTTTTGCTATTATTCTTCTGTCTCTTTGCATTCTAGGTTGAAACCCTACTAAGGTCAACTTTACCATTCAAATTTATGGAATCGGTAAAATAAAGTAGCAGCAAAGTGGTGATGTCAATGATATAGAATAACCCCCAACACTCAAAACTGATGCCCTTGTGCCAAAATCTGAAATTTAAAAATGCGGTGAAGTTGCAGAATCTTAAGAATATCGGAAAATATTCTGTGCAGTGTTTGCTCCGGCTCATCAGGTTCATAATAAAATACCTGCCGGGGACAACATTGCCTTTCATCCTTTTAAGGTCGATCAAATAATCTACCAGTCAAACAAGGGGACAGAGCCAAGTCAACAGTATCGTCTTGGCCCTCTTCTCTGAAAATTGCTCCCCTTGTGCTTAAATCAGAAACGATTATAAGACTAATGGAAGGGGGCGAATGGGCAAAATCATTAGCACGCCGAGCAGAATGCTTAGCGGCATTTCGTCAGTCTTTACGTTCTGATTTCAAATTCCACTGAGATCGACCTTGCCCTTCATCATTTCAGAGTCGATAAAATGAGTACCAGTCAACTACTAGCGTCGGTGTAATCGACTATCCCCTTTCCCAAATATTTTCAGGCCTTGTGTCTATAGTAGAGAGGATTATAAGGGTAATGATTTGGCAGAATAGTTAATGTATCGAACAGTTATCGTTGTTCATACCGTTCTGAGATCAAACATTGCCGATATCATGTTTATCTTCCATCCATTCAAGGTCGATAAATAAGAACATGTCAAAGTTGGAAATCGATCTTCTCGACTACACCCACCTCTCAGAATCACTTGACTTGTGTCTAGATTAGAAACAATTATTATTTCAATTATTTTAGTGTCGTTGCCATTTCCGTTGTTGTGGACAAACAATAAAAAAAGAAAAATAGATATATAGATTAAAAACAAAAATATATAGAAATATATAGAAACGACTCACCCGCTCAAGAGACACTGCTGGCTTTGTGCCAAAATTTGAAACCGATATATTTTTTCATTAAAGCAGTTTTCCCACAACGAATTAAAGGAAATTAAAATTAATAAATGATAT
Organism: Octopus bimaculoides; assembly: GCF_046866305.1. Classification (NCBI taxonomy): domain Eukaryota; kingdom Metazoa; phylum Mollusca; class Cephalopoda; order Octopoda; family Octopodidae; genus Octopus; species Octopus bimaculoides. The sequence continues at coordinate 73,478,030 of NC_142931.1, read as the reverse complement.
TTATAAAAAGAAATATACTGAGTGCTTGTTTAAGTGATATGAGAAATAGACGTTTCTCTATTTCATCGGTGTTAAATTCATGATAGCTTAAAAAATGCGTGCTTAACAACAAAAACACTTTGGACTTTAATTGGAACAATAAAGTATCAAACTAAATAATAATGCATATATACATAAGCATGCATATCTATCTATCTATCTATCTATCTATCTATCTATCTATCTATCTATCTATCTATCTATCTATCTATCAATCTATCTATCTATCTATCTATCTATCAATCTTTTCTCCCTCTCGTTGTTGTCTCTCTCCTCCTCCCTCCCTCATCCCTCCCTCTCTCTCTACATATATCTATATATGAATACGTGCTACTAATTAGCTGATAATTAACTGCTTCAAAATCATTAACGATTCGAAAATGTAAATCCTCACGAAAAAATTCTGGAAAATGTCTGAAGACATTCTGAAAATTCAATTATATGCTTTTAAATAAAATGAGAGTACAGTCAAGATATTAATATGTTATCATAACTACTTAAATGTATTTCTATGAATTTTCTTTATTCGTGTAAAGTTGAATAACTAAAAAAGTAATCACGTTTTGCATGACATAATATTAAACAGATGTTGCGATGTCTTCAAGCAAAGAATTATATGCTGATTTGTTATAAGAAATTTTTGTTTTAAATCTGCTGTTGTAAGATAAAATATTTTAAACTTTCAAGAATGTTGTTGATTTTCAATTCCATGATCTTTATGTGTGTGTATATATATATATATATATATATATATATATATATATTCTAGTTTTGTATTTTCCTGTTAATATTTTGTATGCATTTCGTACTTGATTATTTTCAAGTATTTGTCTTTCATTTTTCCTTAGATTTATTTCGTTGCAGTAATAATTTAAAACAATTTTTCTGTTTCCTATCAACAGCATTTAAAGTCAAATTAATGAAACACTGCTTTGCTTTTGAGATTTTCAAAAATCAAATTGAAATAATCAAAATTCGTTTCAAATAACCTGTGTATGATTAAATTTTTTTAGAAAGTCTCTTCTTAGTGTTTGTATTCTATCATATTTTGCACGACTCAAAATGCATTAAGAAATTTAAGTTTTTTATTCTTTCATCGCAGTATGAATATAAACTTTTCCGTCGACTTCAAAGAACAAATGTTCAAGTTTTTCACCAAACAAAACTATTGAATCAATAATTTAGAGTGCCAATGGGTGAATATTCCGCAGACAATTGTATCCTTAAATTGATTCCAATACAGAATCGGTGTGATAGTTTAAGAGTCATGCATGACCATTCGAATTACTTGTACAATTAATCTTGCGGTTTTCTGTACAATTTAAAACTATATTTATTTCATTCGCAATGTTTATAACAACGTCCACATGTTTGTTTAATCAATGATTATTCAGTATAATATACAATGGGATGCAAATACAACTGATTTTGTAAAGCACAAAGAAATAAACGAGCGTGAAATGAAACTGGGCGAAAATTCACTAGTTGAAATATAATCCCATCAATATCGTGGTCTAATCATTACCATACAAGTGGCAGGAAGTCTATGCACTATATATCCTGGGTCATTGTTCTCCATCGTATAGATTCATGTTATCATTAAATTCTTATCTATCTATCTATCTATCTATCTATCTATCTATCTATCTATCTATCTATCTATCTATCTATACATCCGCACGCGCACACAGACATACACACATAAATGTCACTAAATGCGATTAGGGTGTTAGACAACATTTACATTGCTAGAAATAAGAGCTAAAGCGCTCTAATGCAGTAGTTAAAGAACATGAATGAAAACATATACACTAACAGGGACCATTATCGTCCGTTTCTGAAATTTCCATCGCCTCATCAGTTAAGCACGCTCATCTTCGGCCCTTTCCGGACTCGTGTCGCCGTTAGTATTTATGTTTTCTTCATCCAAATAATTGGAGGATTTAGCGATTGGCTAATGTGTATATATAAAATTAATATGAACAGCAGTTTGCAATGTTTCACCAAAAAAGGAGAATTACAAAAGTCACTAAATGCGACTAAGGTGTTAGACAACACCTACATTGCTAGAAATAAGAGCTAAATACTAACGAGTAAAAATCAACCGCCACATCAAAGTGGCTGATCCTGCTGGTAATATTGTACATAAAGCGTGCAGCGTCGCACCGATAATCAGCTAGCGGAAGATATGCCTGGGGTTAAACTAGTAGTAACATGGAACCGCCACTTTGATGTGGCGTTGACCTTACTTGTTAGCATAGCTACTACTCTAATCACTTCTTGAGATTTCATAAGTATTTATTTTGCTTGTTGCAAATTAGCGATCGATAATAACTTTGTGACCAAGTACTCGCGACTGAGGATGACTCAACCAGCTTGAAACTGTGAGTGTTTCTATGTGTGTGAGTGAGTCTGTGAGTGTGTCTCTGAGTGAATCTGTTGGTGTTAAAATTTGGCTATGAAAGAATTTGAATTATAGTATCTATAATACCTAACTAAACTATAACAATCAATAAATTTAAACAGTCTCATGTTCAATAAGTATGTTTCAAGAAGTAGAGGTTTAATCTTTACCCTTTAGCCTTGATCAGACAAGCCTATAATGGCGGGCAACACAAGTATCACTATCTCTCGTATTCACGAAGCATAGTGAATCCTAAGTCTTATTATATTATATAGCCTAGATTTTTAAAGAATTAGGATGTGCTGTGAAAGTTATATAGTTGCTGTTTCTAACTGCTCAAACAATACTCAACTGACTGCATAGAATTTGCCTTCTTAGTTTGTGATATACCTACCACAAAAAAAAAAAAAATCAAAAAAATCAAAGGTCCTTTCCGAGTCATATGCTCGTAGGGCCGGTCTCCCGGACTCTGTAGTGTGAATATTCTCCCAAGATTACAAGTTTTTTGGACTGCAATAACGAGCGAATAGAAGTA
>NC_142931.1:73452552-73472552 GCF_046866305.1 Octopus bimaculoides | reverse complement strand
AAGTGCCATTAAGTATTTTGTCCGACGGTGTAACGCTTCTTTAGCTTATCACCTTACACTAGTAGAATTATGACAACGCTATTTTACTTAATTGCTCATTATTTTCAAAATTAATAGAAACAAAGTCAATAGAAATTTAGTAATAAAAGAGTTTATTTCATATCATACAATTCTTAGTTTCATTGAAGGTTTATTATTATTGTTTTTTTTATTTGTAGTCTACATTGTTGACCTGTCTTTGTCCTGTTTATTAATCTTTACAAAGTATATTCTTTGTGGTTCTAATTATCAGTACCCTTTTTTGAATAAACTCTTAATACTACAATTCAGAATGTACAACTCTTCCAACTTGTAAAAAATATTTTATAGTATTATATACTCGTTCAAGTATAAATAGAGGAAGCTTTCTACCCTATTGGTTACAGTAGCCTCTATTATAATGCAAATTATTATTATCCTTACTTATGTGTACGTATATATAAGTACGTATGTACCTGCTACCTTATATGTTTGCATTATATAAACGAGTATCTATGCATATGTTCTTGCGTATTTGTGTTTATTTATCTGCTTATGTATGTATGTATGTTTATGTGTTTATGTATGTGTTTGGGTAACATTTTACGTCATACTGATTTATTCCATCTCAGTATTTTTATACGCTACTATATTTCATAAAGCGATCTTTATATATCTAGTAATAGAGCACGCGTTACTTGATTCTCAATAGGGTTTCTCATATTTCACCGCTTAGCTCCGTATTTCTCTCTTAAATCAATATTTATATTATCTTATTGTATTTTTATATCTCAAAGACGACTTCTAATCGTAGGGTTTAAATTTCGTATATATTACAGATATCATGATATACATGATACAGAGTAACATTCATGTACATCATTTTGTATTTTTTCTCTTACATTAATATTTAATACTCTGGACAGTTTATCTAAATGCAATATCCCTATATATTTTTATGCGTTTAATTTTTCCTGCGTTACATACATTCCACTACGTAATATTTTTGACTCTTATTTTACGTCTATGCATTCTAATTTTAGACTACTGCAGTATTTTTGAAACCTTATTACTCAATTTTCTCTGAAGCTTGTAATTCATCCAAGTGCTATACCCTCTTCGATACAACGTTAGTTTTAAAAAGTGAATTCTTTTCTTTATATTCCTTCGAGCGTTTTGCTAAATTGCATCATTTATAATATAGGTAATTATCTGTCTAACTGTAATATTGGCAAACATTTTAGAGCATTTAGTGGATCATTTAAAAACCATACAGAAGGAAGTATCATAAATAAATGTTATATGTAGAGTCGCATGACTTCAGAATTTAAAATTAAATTCATATTTTATACTAATCTGGCACAGGAACTTGTGCTGTTGGCTCTAACCGCATAAATTACCGGCTCGAAGAACATCCACATTCTTGAACCTGGGCTGATTCTTCGTTTCAGATTCAGGAAAGATCTGGAGGATTCTTGCGATTGTGTGTCATTCATGGGAAGAGAAGAGAATGAAACATTCGTTACGGTAGGATATCCTCATATCGGTTGAATTTGCCCCACAATCGAGAGGAACATCCACATCAATCTGTAATGAGTCGATGAGGGCCATCGAGCAACTCAAATATTTGGTGCCCAAACACCTCTGGTAGTAGTTTTAAGTAAGAGTCATAGGAACCTGGTGATCATATGATCCTTCAAAGCATTGATTTCCTATCTCTCTAAGTTTATCACTACCGTCTGGAGCTAATTTGGATGCAAGCGTTCTTGCCAGATCTCCCGTTTGAGGGCAATATCCACTTTCCTGCTACAAATCTCGGAGGTCGTAGCAAAAACAAAGCGTCATGAACAATCATCTTCCGTCCCTGTCTGAACATTAAAAAGTATTTTATCCTATGATTTTTGGGAAAATGAGATGTGGAAACTTAAATGAATTGCTATATGACAAAGAAACCGTTCCATTCCTCATGAAGCGGCAATATAAAAATGCTCTACTGAGATTTACTGCATCACTACGTAAGTGTGATGTAATAAGCTTTTAGGTTGAAGTTTCAATCTACACGCCTAAAAATCAGCCCATAAACCTCGAGATAAGACATATCGTCCACATGTCTAAGCAATTTGAGCAATTTGATCTAAGGAATTTGAGCAAGAAATTTCCGTTTCTAACTTTAGTAAGGATATATTAAATAGATACTGGTGAGAATCGAAACTGGTTATTAAATTCTTTTGCTTAGAGTTATCGCTTTATTCCATTCTGGTTATTCACGGCTTCTAATAAACATTTGCTTTCGGCAAGCTGATTTAGGATTGGATAAGTCTTAAATATAGTTTTAGTATGTATCAATGATCTCACTTTTATGAGGTTTTCTCATCTTAAAACTAGAAATTAAAAGTTCTAAAAGTAATTTCTCAAAAGATATAACAAATAAATACAATGATTTGAAAATACTACTGGGAGGTAAAGAAGTCCTTACAATTTTAGGACACAGAGCTTCATATATATATATATATATATATATATATATATATATATATATATATATATATAAACAAAAAAGAGCTGAATAAATAGTAGTCAATTATGGCCGGTGACATGTGCACACACACACCTATGTATTTATATTTATTCATTTATAAGTATACATGTATATGTGTGGGTGTATGTGTGTATAATGTATATATATGTGTGTGCGTGTGTGTGTGCGTGCGGAAAATGCCATATTATTTCGTGTTAATGTCATTTTTATTGCTGAAATCTTTAAAGTTTTTCTTGAAGTTACATGGTTAAAAAGGACGCATAATTATATTTCACGTTTAAAATTTCTGAAAATATTATTTCATCTCTAATTTAATTTTTGTAGCAATTACAAACTAAATGTTTAATGTTCCATCTACCGCTCAACAACACATGCTACATTCAATATTTCTTAAATTTCTCATCGTTTTTTTTTTTATTAACCTGCTTTTGTTGTAGTTTTGCTTCTTTTGTTCGCAAATAGTGAAGTTTCAATTTACCTTGTTAAGCTTTGCTTTCTTAAGCATTTAATGATCTTGATGAATGCTAATTCTTTGCCATTTTCTGCTTCATTAGATTGTAGTTTGTGGAATGTCATGTTGACCTCATTTCTCTTCTTTATTAGCTTATTATATGATTCTATAGAGCGTCATATCAATTCACTTAACTTCTGTAATGTCTTTGTACACATAGATTTGATTGTTGGCAAGTAAAACCCAGTGTTTTTCCTTAAACTAAACTATGGCCCCGAAGTAAACTTGTTGAATGAATGAAGCATTTATTTCGTCTTCTTTAAGCCAACATTGACTTACAGTGCGAAATATCATATAATCTAACATGTGAAACACGCTATCACAGTTTTAAATGGAAATTCCTCCGCAATATCGAGTATGGAAAGTAATACAATATTTGTTCGCTATCGAACTCAGGGGTGCGTAGTGGAATAATTGGTGAGGTAACGATTTGAAAACACTTCTCTTGGAACTTCGGAGAGAGAGAAAGAGAGAGAGAGGGAGGGAGTCAACTTTGTTTTTCGTTGGTACATTATTTGTGTGCGTGTGCGTGGGCGCGCGCCTAATGGGAATGTATTCCTGATATGAAAACAAATCCTGAAAGTAAATTCTAATTTCATTGGCCAATATGCATCCACCATTGTAGCAATGTAAATAATGAGTTCTTTAGACTAAGAATATGGCTAAATATTGTCCTAGATGGGATAAACACAGCTTAGAATGAACAGAAACAAGAATTCTTAAAATATCACAGAATTTATTAATACTATGTTGGTGACCCAGTATGTCTACTGTTACTGCTTGGATCAAAACAGGTAAAATGCAAAATTCACTCGTGAACATCGAAGCTACTACGAATTGGTCTCCAGACCAACTAGCAATAGCAGCCAAATTGCTTATTTTTTCATACCTTATAACCTTTAAACATAGAATGACACATGGGTTAGTAATGTAGTTTTACGAACATAACGACTGAAAAAAAAATTGGTTGTTCATGAATTGAATGCCTTTGATTGTGGTCTGCGGCTAAAACAACACACAGAAACTTTAAAACTAGCAACGAATTAGGATTTCCAAATATTTTAACCGATTGAGTTTACCTGAGTAATCTTTATACGGTCCTGTGGTCGGCTAGCAAAATCTATCCCTATAAATCACACTAATATGACGTTCTCTATTATAGGAAATAAGAAAAACTGGTCTCGAATGATAAACGCCAGTGATAATAGGTTTGCACGATCAAAACTAACTCAAAGCTAATCAATAACATTTGATAGCCATTATATAGAAGAAAACCAAAAGATGCAGCAGAAACTTAATCCCAGCGTAATCACATAATTTTCAATAATATTGATTTTCTGAGGAAGGTGTCAGACCACATATCTATTAGATGTAAATCTATTACATTAACCTCAGTTATTCATACGTACTTTTATTTCTGGTCCGTTAGTCTCAGACGGCTGTTGAAGGGTATGTGAACCACGCATTGCTCCAGGAAGAAAACTCGAATGAAACCATGGAACACAAAGTTGATCCTAAAGAAATTTCAAATCTCGACATGCAGCACTAAAACCAATTATCGGAAAATATTATATTTCTCTCTCTAATAATTCTGCCGATCTGAATAATATACAATTTTGTAATATAGGAAGAGACACGACTACGAGGTTAAGAAGATCGATTGCAACCACGGGGTTTTGGGTTCACTCCCACGATGCGGCATCTTGGGCAAGTGACTTCTGCTATAGCTACGGGCCAAATAATGCCTACATACATACATGCATGCATACATACATACATACATACATACATACCTGCATGCATACATACATACATACATACATACATATATATATATATATATATATATATATATATATATATATATATATATATATATATGTGTGTGTGTGTGTGTGTGTGTGTGTGTGTGTGTGCATGTATTTATGTAAGTGTGTGTGTATTTGTGTGCCACTTAGGGGTTAGACGACAGAGCCCAACAGAATAAGAACTAGACTTTAAAATGTGTTCTGGATCAATTTGTTCAAGTAAACTCTTCAAGGCGTTGCTCCAGCATGGTCCCAATCCAATGACTGAAACAAGTAAAAGATAAAAGACAGCCACAAGAGATAGATACAAGAGCTCATTGATGAGAATGGTTTACATCTCTAGAATGACTCTAGTACTTCACTGATGTTCTAATGTATCGACCTAGGAATAATAAAAGCGAAATAGACTTACGTGAGATTCGAATTCAGAACACAAAAGACCATAACTAAATACATCATTGCCATTTTACAGCATGCTCTGATCGACATACCTGACAATCTACTTTAAAAAAAATATGGCCATATTTCTGAGAGGGGTTAATATAATACTTGATTGATTGATGTATCAGTTTACAGATTATGAAAGAGTGAAGGTAAATTCAGCTTTGCCGTAATTTAAGTACGTAAAACATAGAGAAATGTAATCAAATATCGCAATAAATTCAATGTGTCGCTCTACCCATTCGGTCAGCTCACATAAATCAGCGAATAAATAACAAGGCAAATATGCCTGAATGTATAAACAAACTAAATAGCGAAGACAATGGATTCAACAAGTCAACACGCTGTCTATATCTAGTTGTTCGACATGCCAGAAATGGCTATTAGATCTCCCTCAATTGTCCACAACTACTGTCCAGAAAATTGCAGCACGCATTGAATGATGTTACCCTATATACAAAACATGTCGGTTCCTCCTGACTGTAATCTCTCTAACCATCGTCTTAGACGTCTGCATCTCCTTCGTCGTCTTCGTTGCTTTCTTCGATTTATTATTATTATTATTATTGTTCAGTAGTTTTATTTTTATAACGTGCTTTCACTTCACTACCGAGCGCAGCTCTGTGCGCCTTGGGTATGTGCTGTCGTTTGCTGTGGTGCTTTTGTGTTTACTGTATTGAAAGTGTTTTGCGTAGAATGTGTGCAGTACCCAGTAGTGCAATTTTCTGTATGTTACATATATTTGTAAGTCCTGGTATTTTTGTTATGTATTTGTCTGAGTATTTTTTAATTATACCTAAGGCACCTACTATGGTAGGAATTGTTTCTGTTTTTAGACTCCACATTCGAGTTATCTCTATTTCCAGGTCTTTGTATTTTGAAAGTTTTTCCATTTCTTTTCGAGAAACGTTGTCATCTGCTGGTATTGATACATCAGTTAGAAAGCATTTTTTTCCTTCATGATCTTTGACAACTATATCTGGTCTATTTGCCTTAATTTCTCTATCTGTGTGTATTGGCATATCCCAGAGTATGGTTGCTTTCTCGTTTTCTGTGACCTTTTCTGGCGTGTGTTTATACCATCTTTTTTCTGTTGTTATTCCATAGTGTTGGCATAGCTTCCAGTGTATATAGGTCCCAGCTCTGTCGTGTCTGTGAATATATTCCTTCTTAGCCAGGACTGGGCAGCCAGAGATAATATGATTTATTGTTTCTTGTCCATCTCCACATATTCTACAGTTACTTGTTATATTTCTTTTCATCATGTGTTTTTGGTAATTTCTGGTGGGGAGGCTCTGGTCTTGTGCAGCAATTAAAAATCCTTCAGTCTCTGCTTTGAGTCCTGAGCTTCTCAGCCATTGCTGGGATTTTTCTCTGTCTATTTCTTTCGCATTTAGTTTAGCCCAGTATTTACCATGTAGGGGCTTTTCTTGCCATCGTTTTATCATGGTCCGTTGTTGTTCTAGCTTTAGTTTGGATTTCATTTGTTTTATAGCTTTTGTTGTTTCTTCTTCTTCTTCTACTTCTTCTTCTTCTTCTTCTTCTTCTTCTTCTTCTTCTTCTTCTTCTTCTTATTATTATTATTATTATTATTATTATTATTATTATTGTTGTTGTTGTTGTTCAGTAGTTTTATTTTTATAACGTGCTTTCACTTCACTACCGAGCGCAGCTCTGTGCGCCTTGGGTATGTGCTGCGGTTTGCTGTGATGCTCTTATGGTTACTGTATTGAAAGTGTTTTGCGTAGGATTATTATTATTATTATTATTATTATTATTATTATTATTATTATTATTATTATTATTATTGTTATTATGATTATTGAGAAGTCTTATTTTTATCACATGTTTTCACTGCACTATCGAACCTGTGTGCTTTGGGTGTGAGCTGTGGCTTGTTATGATGCTCTTATCTTTACTGTATTGAAAGTGTTTTACGTAGGATGTGTGTGGTGCCCAGTAGTGCTATTTTCTGTATGTTATATATACTTGTTAGTCCTGATATTTTTGTTACCTATTTGTCTGAATATTTTTTAACATACCTAATGCGCTTACTATGATAGGAATTGTTTCTCTCTTTAAACTTCACATCCAAGTTACCTATTTCCAGATCTTTTCTGCTAGAGAAACATTGTCATCTGTTGGTATTAATACATCGATTACAAAGCATTTTTTTCTCGGTTATCTCTGACAACTATATCCAGCCGATTGGCCTTAATTTCTCTTTCTGTGTGTATTGACATATCCCAGAGTATGGTTGCTTTCTCATTTTCTGTGACCTTCCCTGGCGAGTGCCTATATCATCTTTTTTCTGTTGATATTCCATAGTGTTGACGTAGATTCCAGTGTATATAGACCCCCAACTCTGACATGTCTGTTAATATATTCTTTCTTAGCCAGGACTGGGCAGCCAGAGACAATATGGTTTATTGTTTCTTCTCCATCTCCATATATTCTGTAGTTACTTGTATTTTTTATCATTATATGTGTTTTGGGCATTTCTGGTGAGAAGACTTTGATCTTGTGCTGCAAATAAAAATCCTTCAGTCTCTACTTTGTTTCCTGGGCTTCTGAGCCATTGTTGGGATTTTGCTTTGTCTATTTATTTTCTGTTTAGTTTAAACCAGTATTTACCATGAAGCGGCTTTTCTTGCCATCACTTTACCATAACCCACTGCTGTTCCAGTTTTAGTTTTGATTTCAATTGTTTTACAAGTTTTGTCGTTTCCTCTTTTTCTTCATTGTTGTTAGGTACTTTTTTGTATATTATTATTGAGTGAGAGAGCAGTGCATGCCATCGAAGTAGCACTAGGGTAAAATACACGAAGCCCAGTACACCCATCATGACTACCCGTGTGATAAGGGTACACCAGACATATGCATTAAATGCATATGTGCACGACATGTTGATCTCATATCAAAATAAACAGCGCATGACCTTAGAATTTTCTTCAGGTTCAATAGCCCATCCCGATCAAAAGGTCTCTGAATTAGGGTTGTTTAAGGATGATGAACGAAGCACTCACGTTTCAAGACGTAAATTATTCAAACCCCAAAGAACTGCTCTCAACACATGGCTATGATGATCCCCCCACTATTTCTGTTCGTGATCGGAGATGCACATATTGTTAGTCAGCCATCAAGGGACATGCTCAACTGGTTAAAGTCAAACAACTGAGAAGCAACTTTGTGGTATTGGGCAGGATATTTACTGTAGCCCATCTTTCATATCAAGACAAGACATGTACATGATAACACTTCCAATGAGTTAATTCGGCTAAGGTCAATTTTGCCTTTCATCCTTCAGGGTCGATAAAATAAGTACCGCTTGAGTACTGGGTCAATGTAATCGACTAGCCGCCCACCTCCGTATTTCAGGCCTTGTGCCTATAGTAAAACTTATTATTATTATTATTATTATTATTATTATTATTATTATTATTATTATTATTATTATTATTAGTCAAGACGAAGAGCGCGATTCGATTGTATAAATGTTTTATTCTTTGAACAATATTTCGACAGTACGTCTGTCTTTGTCAAGTTCGAAACAAAAGGTGATTAAAAATTCAAAATTTCAGAAACTTAAACGCAGACTATGAACGAGAGTAACCAGCGTCCATACGTTGATGGAATGACATCATTAGTTTTTAAGTTATAAAACTTAAAAACTGATGATGTCATTCCATCAACGTATGGACGCTGGTTACTCTCGTTCATAGCTTACGTTTAGGTTTCTGAAATTTTGAATTTTTAATCACCTTTTGTTTCGAACTTGACAAAGACAGACGTACTGTCGAAATATTGTTCAAAGAATAAAACATTTATACAATCGAATCGCGCTCTTCGTCTTGACTATTTACCTTCATGAAGAGTTACGTCAATCCTTTTAAAATTATTATTATTATTATTATTATTATTATTATTATTATTATTATTATTATTATTATTATTATTATTATTACTAGCTGGCAGAATAGTTAGAATAGCCTTTCATCCTTTCGGAGTCGATGAAATAAGTACCTGTTACACACTAGGCTCCATGTAATCGACTAGCTTCTTCTCCCAAAATTTCAGATGTTGTGCCTCAAGTAGAAAGGATTATTATCATTATTGCTAGAAGGCAGAATCATTACACCACGCCGGGCAAAATGTTTAACGGCATTTCGTCCGTATTTACATTCTGAGTTCAAAATCCGACGAGGTTGACTTTGCCTTTCATCTTTTCAGGGTCGATAAATTAAGTACCAGTTGAATACTAGGGTCGATGTTATCGACTATCTCCCTCCCCCAAGTTTCAGGCATTGTGCCAACAGTAGAAAGGATTATTATTATTATTATTATTATTATTATTATTATTGTTCAGTAGTTTTATTTTTATAACGTGCTTTCACTTCACTACCGAGCGCAGCTCTGTGCGCCTTGGGTATGTGCTGTGGTTTGCTGTGGTGCTCTTATGTTTACTGTATTGAAAGTGTTTTGCGTAGAATGTGTGCAGTACCCAGTAGTGCAATTTTCTGTATGTTATATATATTTGTAAGTCCTGGTGTTTTTGTTATGTATTTGTCTGAATATTTGTTTATTATACCTAAGGCACCTACTATAATAGGAATTGTTTCTGTTTTTAGATTCCACATTCGAGTTATCTCTATTTCCAGGTCTTTGTATTTTGAAAGTTTTTCCATTTCTTTTAGAGAAACCTTGTCATCTGCTGGTATTGATACATCAATTAGAAAGCATTTTTTTTGTATTATTGTTATTATTATTATTATTATTATTATTATTATTATTATTATTATTATTATTATTATTATTATTATTATTAATAATACTAATTGTTTGAAACCAAAGTGTTCCCCTATGCTATGCCAGGAAAATCTGTATCCGCCACACCCATTACTTTTCGTGCGTCTTCAATTTGGCAGGACCTCAACTAATAAGTTTGCTCAATCACAGCTAACCTACAGCTGAAGGAACAAAATATAAAGCAGCAACAACGGCGGCAGTAGTAGCAACAGTGACAGCACAGGCAGCAGCAGCGGCAGCAGCAGCAGTAGCAGCAGAAGCGGAAGCGGAAGACGCAGGTGTAGCTGACAATAAGAAAGAAAATTGCTCTAGATGTTCGAATGAATCAATTCTGAAAAATAGATTGAAAGCTTCTCTACATACATATTCCAGCAAGATACGAACATATATAAAGATAGATGATAGCCAAACACACCTTGAAGCCTACACGCCTACGAACAGAATAAGATCATACGTGTTTATAAACCATTTGTTCATCATATTCCATAGAGAACTAACACGAACAAATGTTTAAAACGCATATAAGTACATAATTAAGGTGAATACATATAAATGTCCTCAGGTATTGAGAGATTAACGATGTTGAAAAATAGGCCAATGTTAAAAAGAATAATGTGACAAAAAACAATTGACAACAAAAGCAATATATGTTACTATTATTAGTAATAGTAATGTACTTTTTAAATTTCAATTATTGGTTTTAAATTACCACTACTACTACTACTACTACTACTACTACTACTACTACTACTACTACTACTACTACTACTACTACTACTACTACTAACAAAAACAATAATATTTGATAGTGATGCTGGTGACGACGACAACGACGATGACGATGATGATAAGAATATTGTTCTATTTTTTATATTCATATCAAGAATTAATTGGGGCGGATGTTGTTCTCAAGTGTACTAAGTACTGGCATAATTCCTCAAACGCTGACAGCTAAATTATACAGTAATGTCATCGTTATAATTCTCCTCACTTCCCTCAATATTTCGTTAAAGTGTCTGAGGAATAAAAAAATAGTAGATATACACTAGAGCTACACACAAAATGCATAAGCACACTTTTACAAACGATGAAATTTACAACTCCATGTATATATGTGTGAGTGAGTGTGTGTGTGTGTGTGTGTGTGTGTGTATGTGTGTGTGTGTGTATGTGTGCGCGTGTGTGTGTGTTGTGTGTGTGTGTTGTGTGTGTAAATTTTTTTTGAGTATATTTCTATTCTTAAGCATACACATACATTCAAACATGGACACACACCGTCATCAACACTTAGATTTGTTCGTATGTAGGCAGAAGTATATGTATGTGTTTGCTTCCATTACTTCAGTTTTTCTAGATGCTCAATGCGACGGCCAAGCCTATTTATAAACCACAAGGGATGTCTAACTGATCGCAATTTCAAGAAACATGAAGTAACATCTGAAAGCCTCAGTAAAATATATACAATTATTGTCTTCATCATGTATTGAATATTTTCCCGTATATCCCATATATATATATATATATATATATATATATATATATATATATATATATATATATATATATATATTACTTGTAACGAAGCAGTAGAATCTAGGCACATCCACAAACAGGACCCCAGAAATGGCTAGATATGATTACATAGGTATGAAAGTGTTAGAAGGATAAGTATCAAATGTACGTTAAGCTGCAAATCCAACGTGGGGCTTTACCTGAGGGCTGTGGATAATATGTTGTGAAGTAATCTATGATTACTTCAATAAAATCCGATTGAAACATATATATATACATACATACATACATACATATATATATATATATATATATATATATATATATATATATATATATATATATATATATATATATATATATATTTACTTGACTGCGGTCATGCTGGAGCACCGCCTTTAGTCGTGAAAATCGATCCTAGGACTTATTCTTTGTAAGCCTAGTACTTATTCTATCGGTCACTTTTTGCCGAACCGCTAATGTTACGGGGACGTCAACACACCAGCATCGGTTGTCAAGCGATGGTGGGGGGACAAACACAGACACAGAAACGCACACACACACACACATATATATATATATATACATATATACGACAGGCTTCTTTCAGTTTCCGTCTACCAAATCCACTCACAGGGCTTTGGTCGGCCCGAGGCTATAGTAGAAGACACTTGCCCAAGGTGCCATGCAGTGGGACTGAATCCGGAACCATGTGTTTCGTAAGCAAGCTACTTACCACACAGCCACTCCTTATATATATACAAGCAAAGGTATTAGAAGTATTGGTATCCAGAAGACACAAGATGGCAGGTAATGCTATGTAAGTGCTACAGAAGGTCCGTAGTTAGACTTTCGGTTCGATAATGACACGAGTGAATAGTCTAATTCGGGTCTTGTGTGAGCATGTATATGTTGAATAAAATGAGACAACAAAGCGAAGACTGAGTGGAATTTTCAGGACATTTATAAAGAGAAAGTTACTGTTACAGCTGTTTCTGTGATATTAGGGATATCCCTTCATCTGAGACGATGTGAGATGGTTAAATAGAGGGAGATATTAGAGGAAGACGAGGAGTTATTTTGAAAAAGGAAGCAAATAAGGTGTATATTGTGAAATAGGAGAATGAATATGAAAATAAGAATAAAAATGTATAAAGATGTTGTTGCTTCCTTTTCCAAAATAATTCCTCATATACTCAAATATTTCGCTCTATTTAGCCATTTTACACCGTCTCTGATGAAAGGATATCCCTAATATCAGAAACAGCTGTAACAGAAACATCTGTAACAGTAACTTTCTCTTTATAAATGTCCATAAAATTCCACACAATCTTGGTTTTGTTGTCTCATTTTATTTAACTCAAAGACACACACACACACACACACACACACACACACACACACACACACACACACACACACACATACACACACACACACACTCACACACACACACTCTCTCCCCCTTACTCTCTCTCTCTCTCTCTCTCTCTCTCTCTCACACACACACACGCTCACAATATTTGTATATGTATGTGGGTGTATATAATTTGAAGTGGCTTCCTTATTTGAAAGCAAAACCAAAAATTTAATTTTCTAACGTTTTTATTCATTTCACATGAAAGAAAGGACACACTCATGTAATAGATATTCTTAGTCATGTATTATTAGTTGAAAAAAACGTTCATCCTATAATCAGAAAAGTATTCTGAACGAGGCAGTGTTATTGTAACCATCAGATAAGTTCTAACTGAGTAGTACCACCATTCCGACACATGGTCTCTAAAGAAAATACATTATACAATAGATTCTTCCTTTTCTAAATGTGACGCACCATTCCATCGGCAGCAAGATGCTATTTTTTGAAAGGCGAGTGATCACATAAGAGTTCTCTCGCTGGAGCGTCGAAGTATTTTGATCATATTTGATCAACCAAGGTAATGAACTAGAGGGAAATTTCCAAGTATGACCATTCGTTTTTAGGTACACCTATTGATGTTGGATCCTTTCTTTAAGATGGCTAAGTATGATTTTAGAAGCATTTTGGCTTTTATTTCTAGCATGTCCAGTAGGGTATTTCATAGACAATCAGTCTTTGGCTTCTCGAGTATGTTGTTCTTTAGTATACATCCATTCTCTCAATTTATTTTTGTTACCAGCAGTCTTTTTGACCTGCTCAAGAATTTACTGCAGTATATACGTATCTTACTGCATTCATGTCATCAATTATGACATTTCTCTAGCATTGCACCAGCTCTTCTATGTATTCTAATTCAATTCATCCATTCTAACCAATACAAGAATATACGTTGAGTGATTAATAACATTCTGAGCATTGTTTTTCCACACGCAAATATGAAAAGAATATGACATATTTCTCAATGTCATTACGATATAAAATATGAATATATATGGTCTATGTTGATATTTCTTTTCTTACTTTTATTGATAGATTTCATGATTTTATTTGCTTCCCTGATCTTTATTATGCATTAAAGAGCTGACAGTAATATATTTTATATAAGATGGTTTTCAGCATCTATCATTGTTGTCTAAACTTTCTAATAACAATTCGCTCACAGTATTAGTCATTTTGTAGATTGATTGAAAGATGACTACTGGGATATTGTTGCTGCTAAGGTTCTTGTTGCTGCAAAACATCATCCAACCACTTTAAAAATGATACTGGGAAACTGGAAAATGTAGACCTTATTTCCCACAGAACTGGGTTATTTAGGGCAATATCAGTTGTCTTGCACGCAAAGTTTTTATTTAAAACGTCGGTTTAATCTAGAGGGATTTTAACCTACTCATGAAAACCTGCTTCGGTAGTCTTCTCCAAAAGAATTATATAAAGCTCAACGCTATGGTCTGAGTGACGAGAATTGATAATTGATAACAACAACCGCATTAATAATATAATGATGATGGTGATGATGATGATGATGATGATGATGATGATGATGATGATGATGATGGTGATGATGATGATGGTTATGATGATGATGATGATGATGATGGTGATGATGATGATGATGATGATTATGATGATGATGATTAAACTGAAAAAAGTAACAGAAATTATCTGACTCGCAAGAGAAGGCGTTGCATGTCAGATTCTCAAAGATAATTGCAGCAAATAGTAGTAGTGAGATATGATTATGGTTGCAGAAAGGAAAGCTGAAAAGCGAGATAGAAAGTTCGTTAGCAACTACACAAGATCAAGCACTAAGGGCTAATTGGATAAAAGCCAAGATAGACAAAAGCGAAGTTGATTCCCAAAATGTAGATTATGCAAATCAAAAGAGGAAAGCGTTACTCATATAGTAAGTGAATGTAGCATGCTGGCACAGAAAGAATACAAGAAAAAACATGACAATCTAAGGAGAACAATCCACACGGAGTTATGTAGAAAGCTAGGATTTGAATATACTAGTAAATGGTAATAACATGAACCTAGTAAATTATTAGAAAGTAAGAAATACAAGATACTGTAAGACAGGAAGACAGATGCGAATAGGCCAGACATTTTACTGAAAGACTTCAGACAAAATCATACCTCCTCATTGATATGATTGTCCCAATCGACATAAATGTATCTGTCATAAATGCGTAATTGCGAAATTACGCATACACTTGAATGTCTATACAATCATATATACATTTTGATACCCATAGGACTACACATACATCTCAATATTTACACAACTACGTGAAATTTACAGGACCCACATTCACGAATATGAAAACACGTGTCACAAACGAAGCAAAAACAAAGACTTTTTTTTATTTTTCAAGCTAACACAGACAGAGTGAACAATTCATAAGCTTAAAAACACCACACAAAAAACTATGCTCGGAGATAAACCTATCAACAACAAAAGAAAAATACTGATGAATAGAGATCTGTTAGCCTTAAGAAGCTACGTTACGAGCAATGTTTAGATGCAGAGAACTCAGTGACGGTGCTGTCTCAAAAACTTAACCCTAAACAGATAAATCCGTCCCCTAATGTCAACGTCGAAGCTCGTCATGCAAAATACAAACTGAATGGGTCGTAGACCGGATCACAAAGAGCCACGTACTCGATGCAGATCTGTTAGCCTAAAGAAGCTACGTTACGAGCAGTGTTTATGTGCAGAGAACTCGTAGACGGTGTTGTCTCAAAAAATTAACTCTAAACACACAGATCCGTCCTCTAATACCTCACTGATAAAGCAAGATACAAACCGGGTTGGTCGTCGACCGGATCACAATGAGTCACGTGCTCGAATGATGACGAATGATGAACCAGATTCGGTTAAAAAATCAGCTACTGATTCAAATCTTCCTGAAACTCAGGAGCTGGGAGTACTCCACAATCGGAATATTCCAACAGATGGCCATCCATGCTCGTCATCAAATAACCCAAAGAAAAAGAATGAAAAATGGTCTAGGGAAGATAATGGAGAAGTTCGCACGGCATTCCACCATACCATATAAATCTAATGATGTACAAGTAAATCTAATACTGTACAAATCTACTTAAATTAGAGACAGAAACACGAAGTATGACCATACATAGACAGTAACAAACTTGCCAACGTAAGAAGAAACATTATGAAAAAGAAATTACTAATTAGAGTAGAGATTGACCAAACTAAACAAGCAGTAAGGGATGAAAGGAACGAAGCTGCAGCTAAAGAAGATACTACAAGACGAAATAATTATAGACCAGTCCGGGGCTGATGAAAATACAGTAATGATTGAAAAAGTTAAAGTAACTGATATGCAAAATGAAATACTCTCTGAACCAACCATAAACACCAAGGCAGAGGAAAATCAAATAGATAAAGAAAGTGACACACATATTGAACCAACAAAACTACATGATCTAAAAAAATCAAATCATGATTGAATGGCTGAAAATTAAAGAAACCAGTATGAATGAACGCGACACTCTCCCAAAAAATTCGCATTTCTAACCAAAACCTGAAAATAATTGGTAAAACCCGACTTGCATTTAAGGATATAATTTCAGCTAATGATGTTAATATTACAGATCTCAACCATCTGCACTTTGCATCCGCGAAAATCTCAACGATTCAATGTGGTAAAAAGATAAGAAAATGACAATATTTCCACAAAAAGCCTTCTTGGCATAGATGCCAGTCGACATAACATGGCCCTGTGACAGTAGAATCAGTGTGAAAGAAGAAATAAAAATAAACAACTATGACGATTTGAAGTGAAAAATACGAAGGTTGTGGTCAATAAGGAGAGTATACGTGACACCAATAGTAATTGGTGCACTTGGAAGTATCAGTACTCAACTATCAACACGGCTAAAACAGATCGGTGCCAGTGTGAAGGTAGAACACCTACAAAAACAAGAGTTGCTTGGAACTGCAAGAATTCTTCGCAGGGTTCTTGAAGCTTGACTAGTAAACAAGTGTCCCCTTAGTCTGATGGCTGTGGACAGCTGACACTTTCCATCTTAACCAGCAGAATAAGCTGTGAGTTTTAATCATATAATAATAATAATGATAATAATAATAATAATAATAATAATAATAATAATAATAATAATAATAATGATAATAATGATAATAATAATAATAATAATAATAATAATAATAATAATAATAATAATAATAATAATAATAATAATAATAATAATAATAATAATAATAATGATAATAATGATAATAATAATAATAATAATAATAATAATAATAATAATAATAATAATAATAATAATAATAATAATAATAATAATAATAATAATAATAATAATAATACCAGCAGATGACAACGTTTCTCTAAAAGAAATGGAAACACTTTCAAAATACAAAGACCTGGAAATAGAGATAACTCGAATGTGGAATCTAAAAACAGAAACAATTCCTATCATAGTAGATGCCTTAGGTATAATAAAAAAATATTCAGACAAATACATAACAAAAACACCAGGACTTACAAATATATATAGCATACAGAAAATTGCACTACTGGGTACTGCACACATTCTACGCAAAACACTTTCAATACAGTAAACATAAGAGCACCACAGCACATACTCAAGGCGCACAGAGCTGCGCTCGGTAGTGAAATGAAAGCACGTTATAAAAATAAAACTACTGAACAATAATAATAATAATAATAATAATAATAATAATAATAATAATAATAATAATAATAATACGTAAAATAGCTCGTACGAGTAAAATGTTAACAGCCACTTCAGTTTCAGCTCGTGGCCTTCGCAGGCTTATATGTATGTATGTATGTATGTATGTATGTATGTATGTATGTATGTATGTATGTATGTATGCATGTATGTATGTATGTATGTAGTTATACTTGTATGTATATATGCATATACACCATGCATTCACTCATTGTTTTAAGTGCCTATGTAGATGGAACTAAAAGCCACACCCATTTCAGCTGTTGATTATGATGGTGTGACAGATGCGGTGTGGGGTGGTGAAAATCTCTACCAATGCTAGGCTACTACCGATCTTCCTCTTTTAGATTCAATGCAATATGAAATGAAGAGCCATACACATTGGGACTATTCGCTTCCCGATCTAGAAACCGAACCCATGACTTTAGGTGGTTCATGAGCCCAACATCCTATCTGCTAGTTCGTGCACCCGAACTTAGCATTAAGATAAAGAGAATAACACACCACTGGCGGAAAGGTTTTCCAATAACGATTTTCAAGTTCCAACAGGAAAATCAGCGTCGCTTAATGTGTGCGTGCAAAGGTGCACGCGTACGCACACACACACACACACACACACACGCACGCACGCACACACACACACACACACACACACACACACACATTTGATGATGCACGCAATCTACAACAGCATAACTCATGTCAGAGTTACAGTTGATGATGTTGATTCACCGATGGGATTCTTCTGTACTAATACATGCATCTGTATACATTTTGATAATTGGATTCATGATAAATGAGAGGAAGTGTAATATCCTCTCTTTGTAAGAAAGCACAGAGGGCAAATGCATGTGGTGAAAAGATCAGTGGTTTGGGATAGGATTCGTTCTACTCCCTAACAATATAATGATGGTATAATTTATTTCCTGCAATCTATGCTCTGTTCATTCGTTCCGTTAGAAGCTGCAATAATACTAACTTAGGCACATTTGACTGCCTGTCAATACTTTCCGTGCTCTTCTTGTGTTAATTCCTTCATATCATCATCTTCTGTAATTAAGTACACTATACACATTGTAAATAGTTTGTCGTCTAACATCATATTACATTTACAATACCGAATCACAATATAAATTTGTTTTTGCTACAGCTTTTTTCTTATTTATAAAGTTCCCTACTGACCATCCCAATGGTATCCTTTTTCGCTTCTTACTGTATTTTTCTGTATGATAATTGATATTTGATTATAACTGTGAAATATTTGCTACTGAAAGTGGGCTGAACGAAAAGCAGTAGTAAAAAGAATACTCGTATTGAAAACAATTTCTTAATGACAACATCGACATAATTCTCAGATAATTCTCAGTTCGAGACCCGTAACGTTGCTTCGAAATATCTAGAGCTTCATAACGAAATTGTTTAAATGGAAACAGTACCAATGAACGATAGTAGGGATATGTCTTTGCTACTGTGAAGATTGAATACTTCACCTTTTTTAACATGACTTTCTGTTCCTTGGATACATGTAACAGAGTTAATGCTATTGCTTAGGTCCGAACCATAAATTTGAACCGAAGACAGAAAGAACCTTTCTTGTCACCAACTATCTCGGTAACGTGCAAATGGTAATGAACGCTGCCGTTCATATTCTGTTTAGAGCATGATACGTGAATAATACTTCAAAAATTGTCAGAGATTCGTTTTATATAAAAGATTCTTTATAATTAAGAAGGAAATTGTAATTTTTGAAACACGCACATTTATGTACATACATCTTTGTGCATATGCATATATGTGTGTAGGGAGAATTAGTGTATGTGTGTGCGTTCAGTGACATTATTTCCATAGCCAAAACATCTTAAGACCCTGAGATAACACAGTTCGAATGCGATATAGACTTGTACTTAATTCTGCGAAATTACTGTTTCTGTACGGTACCTTATCCGGTTAAATAACACATCATATTTCTTGGAAGTTCGCGTGCCAGAAGGTTGATAGGAACAACTTTTTATAATGTCACCTAAAATTTAACTAAGATGGAAATATGTACAAAGTCATGCACATTCGTAACAATGAGGCTTTTGACGGAAAAAAAGATAGTATCTGTTCGTGTCTAACACTCAACAAGAACAGACATTAGCTGAAACAAGAGTTAAAAAATGTAACGCTGTCGATGCAGCAAGACAAACTGTGTCT
>NC_142931.1:73417552-73447552 GCF_046866305.1 Octopus bimaculoides | reverse complement strand
CTAAAATAATAATAATAATAATAAATGCCCGGATGCAATACCAGGCTGTGGCTCTTATGTTTTCTGATCTTAATTGATTGGAAGTGTTTTGTCTTGGTATAAAAGATGGGTTACAGCAAATATTCTGCTTAATGCCACAGATTTGCTTGTCATTTGATTGACCTTAACCAGTTGAGCATGTCCCTTGGTGGCTGATGATATGTGCATCTCTGATCACGAGCAGAAGTAGTGGGGGAGCATCATAGCAATGTGTTGAGAGGCGTTCTTTGGGGTTTGAATAATTCACCTTTGGAAACATGGATGTTTTGCTCAACATCCTTAAACAAACCTTATTCAGGAATATTTTGATCGGGATCGGCTACTCGACCTGAAGAAAATTCTAACTTGGCCCCACCTGCGAGGTCATGCGCTGTTTATCTTGATATGAGATCACCATGTCGCGCACATATGGTTGTGATGCATGTGACTGGTGTACCCTTATCAGACGGGTAGTCATGATGGGTATATTGGGCTTTGTATATTTTACCCCAGTGTCACTTTGATGGCATGCACTGCTCTCTCACTCAATAATAATAATAATAATAATAATCCTTTCTACTATAGCCACAAGGGCCTGAAATTTTGAGAGAAGGGTGAAGTCGATGAGATTGACCCCAGTACGCTACTAGTACTTAATTTATCGATCCCGAAAGGATGAAAGGCAAAGTCGACCCGAGTGGGCTTTGAACTCAAGACATAGCACCAGACGAAATACCGCTAAACATTTCACCCGCGTGCTAACGATTCTGCTAGCTTGCCGCCTTCAGACAACAACAACAACAACAGCAATAATAATAACAAGGAGAAGAAGCAGAAAAGAGATTATTATATTTAGCTTTCAATGTCATGTTGATATTCATAAAGACAAAATTTGATTAAGATATACAATTGGCCCTGTTCCAGTTTTCATAGACCTATCATAATTGATAGGAATTTCGGAAAGGTGCTTGACGCATTTCATTTATAATTATTGGTTCATAAGTTTGTTAATATAAGTGAACGTATACATACAAACATACACACAAACATACATACATACATACATACATACATACATACATACATACATACATACATACATACATACGTACATACATATCCACGTGCGAACACAGACACAATTATAAGCAGACCCGCATATAAACGCACTGCGAGAGAAGCCTGCAATTTATGCATGTGTATATATGTGCGTGCGTGTGTGTATTAGAATTCGTTTCTCACTGTCTATTGATAAATATATACATACATATATGCCTATATATATATTAATATAAAGATAAATATATATATATATATATATATATATATATATATATATATATATATATATATGTGTGTTAAAATTACAAATCAATATACATGAATACATATATATACATTTATGTAATATGTATATATATGTGTATGTGTGTGTATACAAACACAAATACACACACACGCATATAGATGCATACATACACATGCATATATTATAATTTTAAGCCTATAAACACTAGAGATCACTCATCGTCAAGAACAATTAAGATACGCTCGGAAACACAAACATGCGCACACACACTCACACACACACACACACGCACACACACACTTGCATACATATTTTCTCATGGAAGTATATATACCTATATATATATATATATATATATATATATATATATATACATATATATATATATATATATATATATATATATTTATATGTGTATATGTATAGGTATATATATATATATATATATATATATATATATATATATATATATATATATATATACATATATATATATATATATATATATACATATATATATACATATATATATGTATATATATATATATATATATATATATATATATATATATATATATATATATATATATATATACATATATATATACATATATATATATATATATATATATATATATATATATATATATATATATATATATATATATATACATACACACACACATAAATACATACATATATTCAAGAAAGTATAGATGCATATGTATATATGTATGCGTGTGTGTTTCAGAGCGTATCTTATTTGTTCTTCACGATGGGAATTCGTCAATATGTATGTTTTATTTATTTTAGTTTTTTCCAGTAAATTATTGAATGTATGTGCGCGCGTGTATACGTATATTCGTGAACCGATACTTTATAAACTTAATTGAAGTACTTTAATGAATGAACGTGTCCTAAACTTCCTCCACCCGCAGCGTTAACTGTATGATAGTTATATTAAATTTCTTGCGATATTTAACATTTTTATATATTTTGCGTGTTAAACATATGATATGCGTTTATGTGTGCATATATACATATATATATATATATATATATATATATATATATATATATATATATATATATATATATATATATATATATATTTTTTTAAGTTTCAGCTTAGAGCTGCGGCCATGCTGATGCACCACCGTGTTGCTACACTGTTATTACAGGGAGCCTCTTACAATATGTGGCACTTGGTGAAGAATGGAGTTTGATTTAGCAACCCTCGTTTGCACCTCCTGCCGCGAGGTAGGTTCATCTGGGACTCTCGATAGGAAGAGGTCCAGCTTTGATTTAAAAACTCCTACATCTACTTTGTGCAGATTCCTCAGGCTCTTTGGGAGAATATTAAAAAGCTGTGGGCCCATAAATCCCAAGCTGTTGCAGTAACTGGTCCTGAAGCGCGATGGCATTGCTGGGATCCTTGGCACTATGCAGTGTCGTCCCGTTCTGGCATTGGTGTAGCTTTCAATGCTAAAATTTGGCACAATTCCTTCCAGGATCTTCCAGATGTATATTACTGCATACCTCTCCCGCCTTCTCTCCAGGGAGTAGAGTCTTAGCTGTTTCAGCCTTTCCCAGTAGCTGAGCAGTTGCAAAGAGACAATCTTCTTTGTGAATCTCCTCTGGATTGCTTCAAGGTCTGCTGTTAATTTCAGACTGGTGGGTGACCACAACTGTGAGCAGTAATCCAGGCGGCTGAGGACGAATGTCCTCCAGAGAATCATCATGGTTTCCTTATCTCTGGTTCTGAATGTTCTCAGGATCCATCCAGCCAATCGTCTGCACTTTGTTGCCATTCTGGTAATGTGCACTTGGAAAGAGGTATCATCGCTCATGTCCATACCCAGGTCTCTCACTGATTTAGGCTCTGGGATTGAAATTCCCTGTGGACCAGTGTACTCTGTAAGTTTCATATTCAGTTTTGGACGTTGGTAGCGCAGGGCTTGGAATTTTTCAGCATTAAACTGCATATTTTGTCCTCAGCCCATCTATAAACTGAGTCCAATTCCTGCTGCAGGTGTGCAACATCACTGGAGTTCTGTATTTTCTGCGAGACTTTTGTATCGTCTGCGTAGCTTGCAAGAGTGGCTATCCGGGCACTTGAAGGCATATCTGAGAGAGCGACTATAAAAAGCAATGGTCCCAAGACGATGCCCTGTGGAACACCGCTCATTATTTGTGTTTTCATAGAGGTGGCTCCATTAGCCACTACTGCCTGACTTCTATCTTTCAGTCATATGTGTATATATATATATATATATATATATATATATATATATATATATATATATATATATATATATATATATATATATATATATATATGTATATATATATTAGAAGGTTTGGAGGTGATGTACAGAAATTATATAGAAAAAAATTAAGGTACTCAGAAATTTGGATGTTTGTACGTTTACAGATTTTTATTAATGTCACATATTAAATAAAGCGCTTTTCACCTAATCGTGTAGGATTTTCAAATTGTTTTGAGAAGACCTTGCGGAGGGTCTCTTTATATAGTTTTATTGAGTGTATAGGGGTGGAGAGAGATATATATAGGATAGTAAGAGAGGGTGAGGAAAAGTGAGAGAGAGAGTGTGTGTGTGTGTGAGTGTGTGTTTTTTTTGTGTTGGTGTGTGTCTGTGTGTGTGCGTGTGCGGGCGTGTGTGTGTCGATGCGAAAGAGAAAAGAAGAAAATTGGGTTTATAGCTGGTTAGTTCGTTTCAATGATAAGTTTATTCTTAGCCTTTTAAAGGAATGGCAAAAGCAGGTGTGATTGTTTTGAAGAAGTTGTTTTTCAAAAAGAATCTTTGGTGTCATTGTCTAGTAGGAGAGTGTGGGTGCGTTTTTTTTGGTGTGTGTGTGTGTGTATGTGTGCGTGTGTGTCTGTGTGCGTGCGTGTGTATGTGCCTGTGTATTTGAAAGGTGTGTCAGTGGGAAGAGGAGGGAAGCGGAAGATTCTATTTACAGTTTACAGTTGGTCATTTCCTGCTGTGACAAGTTAATTCTTGACCTTTAAAAAAATAATAAAAAAAACAAAAAGAGGCAAAACCAGATGGTATTCTTTGGTATCATTGTCCAGCGGTAGAGAGAGTGCGTGTGTGTGTGTGTGTGTGTGTGTGTGTGTGTGTGCGTGTGTGTGTCTGAAAGGAGTGTAAAAGGGAAGGAAGGAATTGTGATTATATGTATACAGCTGGTTAGTTAAAAAAAAGTTAGGAGAGAAATATGAGAACCTAGGTAACTGGGTTCAATTCTAGTTGGTACAAAAATGTCCCACTATCTGGGTTTCTTGCCGTTTTTTTAGGGTCTGTTGTTCCAAAGTTGAAGATCCTAGATAGGTTGTGATCTTCATGTTTCAGCCATTCAGTTTTGGTGAGAATTTTGCTATGAAGTATTTCTCCATATTTTTCCTGAAAAAGGTATATATATATATATATATATATATATATATATATATATATATATATATATATATACATACATACATATATATGTATGTATACACGTATGTATATATATGTATTTAAATATGTATGTATACATGTATATATATATATGTATACATGTATGCATATATATATGTGTGTATATATATATATATATATATATATATATATATATATATATATACCTATACTTATGTATATATACATGTGTGTGTATGTGTGTATTGCGCTATATGCGTAAAAAACGCTTTCAATACATAAAGTGCATGTACATTTAACGTTTATAGGTACTCATTGATATGGTTATGTATTCGTCTTGCAGTATTCTAAAGAATATTTATTGTTATGCCTCCTTGCTCTTCTCTCTTTGTCACTGGATGGGTCTGTAGTGTAACAGTGTATTTCCGTCACAGCATTTAATTTTTTCCTTGTTAGTTACGCGTTCAAATCCCATCGGATTTCATTGCTGTTAATAATAACACAGTGTATGAAAAATAAAACAGCTGTGACACAGTGGGATTTGATACCATCGATTATAGCTTTCTTTCAATTATTGTTGTGGTTGGATTGTGATACTCCCAGAATCAATCTTTCATAACCGGCTGACCTGTTGGCAATAAGAGCAAAATCTCGTACACTCTCGTTCAATGGTGAATCATTTATCGACGTCGGCGATAATATTTCGTCTCTCGTTACTGTAACTCGGTGAGAGTTATCGACAAGATATTTTAAATTCTTTAAGCGTGGATAAGCCGAAACGAAAAATGTAGCAAATGCAGAGCGTGCACCTCATGTCAGTTGGAATTTATCTATAGTAGAATGGTAAGAGCATCGGTTACCTCTCTCCAAAATACTAGACTTTGTGTTTTTCTTAGAAGCCAATTACGAGAACGGTGAATTAACCGAATTGCAATAATGTCAGTCAAGCTACCTTGTAACATTTGTTCCATCTCTATATGTCCTGCGTTGGAATCCATTGAAATTTCTCTTACATTTATTCGATTTGTTTTTTTTTTGCATTAAAAAAAAATAAAACTACAAGCTATGTATTAGGAGTAGGTGTGATCGAGTAATAACCTCACCAAAAATTTCTGGCTGTGAGCCTAAATTAGAAACAATTGTTTTTATCACCACAATTGCTACTGGGACAAAATCATAACCTTGTTGAAAATAGGCTTCAAGCCATTTACGTTCTGAGTTCAAATCCCCTCGGGCTCAACTTCGCCTTTGTCCAAGTACAGGTGATTGATATAATCGACTTTATGTTCACCTAAATATATCGCTTTGCACCGATGTCAGCAATAATTCTATTTTGGAAATAGAAACATGTGTGTTGCTATGGACCGATAAACAGGATATACAAACAAAACATAGAAACAGAAGTCCTTGCCAACTGTCGAATATTTGATTGACTGATCACCGATAAGTTCTGTTTTCTCTTGTTTGTTAAAGTAACAATGACATTTACATTTATTTTTATATAATGTATGTATACATGTGTGTGTGTTTGTGCGTGGGTGCGCGCAGGGTGTGTATGCATGTATGTTAGTGTACATGCGTTTATATGGGTATATATATATATATATATATATATATATATATATATATATATATATATATATATATATATATAAATACTCATGCATACATATATATATATATGTATATATATATTTATATACGTGTGTGTGTGTTAAAGAAGTGCACTTGTTAATTATCAACATACGTACATATCCGCTAATGTGTATATCGAGTGAATGTGAATGTCATGAAACGGCAAGAAAAGAAAAAAAATAAACAGAAGAAAAGAGACTAAGAAAATATTGTCAGAAGAAATCAAACAACCCACGGATATATATTGTATATTTATAAATAAAATAGTCTGAAATCAAACAAAAGTTTAGCAAGTTGAATTTTCTTTAGCTGATTTTCTCCTCACATCTCTTCTGATACAGCTTTTTTGGCTTTTTCTTTCAAATTTTGGGATATGTTTATTTAGATTAATCTATGATTCAACTTCTTTTACTAAGCTTAAGTGTTGAATTATTTAAGAAAACGATTTTGAAATGACATCAATCATGTTATATGGTTTCAATATCTGAGAATTTTCGATTCGTTGATCGCAAAACAAGACAAAACAAAAAAATGAATCAAACAGAGTTTTGAGATGCTGATATTTTTTATTTGATACTTTTTTTTACAACTTTAGACTTTTTAAATGCTGCCGCGGGCAAAATTTACTTTACATCCTTAGGTACCAATAAAGAACTTGAATCGATCTAATGGAATGTACCTTTACTCTCAAATGTTTAACAATCACAATTCTGACATGTGTAAGTCTTTCCAATAAGATTGGATACAATGGGTCAAGGAATATTTTTGTTCGAAAACATCGGTCTGTTGGATTTCTCCCCGAAATGTATAAGATACATACGTTGAAACGTTCTCTCTCACACTGTGTAGTCTCTCCGTAGGTATATGTGTATGGGTGTACACACATACAAGCCCTTACGAGCGCGCCCACACACCCTCGTATAAATAGCAGAAATTGGTGGAGGCTGGAACAAAGAATTTAATTAGGTAGTTTGATAGATTTGAATTCAACATCCTACTTCGGTTGATATAGTCTACTTTCAGAGATAATCTTACCAGCTAATTAACTGTGCTTGGGTGTAATGGGTAAAGAAATTCTAACTACAGCAGGTGCAATAATAATAACTATACTTTTATTGGAAAATTGTTGAAAAGTCCTTTTAATAATCCGGAAGATACATGTTCGATTCTACTGCATTATATCTTTCCCCATAACCTGGAGTCTACCCAAGCGTTTTGCGTGAAACTCGGTGGAAGGAAATTGTTTCGCAATCTGTCAAATGAAAACCATATGTAACAACCTTGCCAAGCATTCTGCCATGTTGATTTCGTCTCGTGATTAGAACAAGAGAGCGAGCAAGAAACTGTTGAATAGCCATCGATTTACAAGCCATTTTGAAGAGTAACTAGTTCCGTTGATGTGGAACGAAAAATAAGGACGCTCGTCGGTGAAACCGACAAAGTTCCCGTTACATTTATCTCTTACTACTCTCAGTGTTGTCACACATATACACGTTAAACATATTCATGCTCACATCCTCTCTGCCATTTTCTCGTTTTTCTTCTTTCTATCTCTCAATTTCATGTTATCTCTCAATTTCCTGTCATACACACTGCTTAAAATAATATTTACAAATGTGTCGAGGAACTCTCACGCTCAGTTAATACACAAATAAACACAAGCATTTTCCCCTCATATTTACTCTCACACTCATTCTTTCTATTTACACATCAACTTCTCTTTATTTCTCTCATCATATCTATTTATATATGTATACATTCATACACAAGCACAATATTTTTGCAAAATGCTAACATTAGTACAAGTGCTTCAGACAAAGAAAAAAAAACACAAAAATATCTAAATTGAGAAAGTAATAGACATCTTTTACTTTCTAAACATTAGAACAAGTATTGGACGTTTTCATATCAATAACATATTTAATTGTATATCTAAATGTATTGACTACATATTGGTTGAATTATCTTGTTGATCTTAAAATTAAGGCAATTATGTTAAATACATGCATGCGTCTGTGTGGGTGTGCGCGTGCGTGTGCTGTAAAATTAAGGTTATTAATGAATATTTAAGAATAACATCGGAAACTTTATTGAATGGATGGAGTTAATATTGACTGTAGAGTCAAATGTATTTTAAAATTAGCCAGATTGTTCATTCAGTTACTCCTTGCGCGAGCCTGTTGCGTTCAAATGTGTGTGTACGCGCGTGTAAGGGTTTGTACTTGTGTATACTCATACACATATATCTACAGATAGACTGCAAAGAGCGCGGGAGAACGTTTCAACGTATGTAGCTCATACATTTCGTGGGAGAAATACAATAGACCGATGTTTTCGTTAAAAAATATTCCTTGACCTATTGTACCCAATCTTATTGCAAAGACTTACCCATATCACATTTGTGATTGTTGAACGTGCTATAAGATAAATAATAAGAATGATTATATAACAATCTTTCAAGGGAAATTGATTAAGGCTTAATAATTTTTATAAGGAGCGATAGTAGATCCTGCCAGGATCTACTTTGCATTTTATTTTTTCTATGTCGATAAATAAAGTACAGTAATCAAATGCTCTTTCTCGTTCACACTCGGTCTCTGTCTGTCTGTCTACCAACCTGTTAATCTCTCTCTCAGTCTCATTGTCACATTTTCAGTAGAAGAAATCGGAGGTGATAGGTCCTGGAGAGAAATGCACTGTGCTAGTTACAAACTACCCAAGACATGACGTATGTGAAGATGACACCACAAGGGCATTATTAGGAGCTGAATGTCTCACTATTATCGTCCGCACTTCTAAGAATAAATCTTCATAATTGTAAAAATAAATCTGCTAGGATATGATAGAATGAAGCAAAGAGATTTCAACCTCTGTGTGTGTGTGTGTGTGTGTGTGTGTGTGTGTGTGTGTGTGTGTGTGTGTGTGTGATAATGTGTATGTGTTGGCATTGTCTGCTTCAGAATTTTTATGGGAAATGAAAAAAAATCATTATATTTTTTAAGATTAGTAAAAATAAAAGTGTATAAAGTTAAAAATATTAAAAATAAATTATTCGAAAATATTAAAAATAAATGATGAGGATTTTCATACACTACAGCATTCCTGATGTATCATTTTCTTGTATGAGAACTAGGGACATTAGAAATGGTGTAGCAACCAACAAAATTCTTTGTTGTATTTAGTTCTGTCTTTTTCATATTCTGAATTAAGTTGTTACTGACGATAAGTGCCAACGAATTTCAGTCGTATTTATTCCAATATACTTACCCTTAAGCGGTATACACTTGGGGCTATGATAGAATACAATGTTTTACAGCAATGTAAAACATTTCAAATGTAACGATAGTTCATAGACAGTTGATAACTTGCAGCCAGTGTACTTCCGTGTATTTGATAAGAGCCATATAGTCTCTGCAGAATTTTTGTGATAGTATATTTAAAGAATATATTTTTCCAGTTTATTGTATTTTGCAGAACTACACACAATATTGCCCTTAGTTTTCCGCTTTCAGAACTACATTCACATGCATAGGTAATGCTGGCATTGTATCTAGCATTTTGCATGCGTGCAGATTGCCATCTCTAAAGTTTGTTTCCGCATTTCTCTTTGAAAGCCGAGATAATCGACATCTGTTGATTATTTCGATTCTGTTTGATCTCGAGTTTATTATTAATCTATTTATAGCATTTCCTATTTGCTTAGTTATATCCAACCGTGCATCGATTTGGAATTCATTTTCTTGGAGCCGTGTTGCAACCTTTCTTAATATGGAACCTTCCAACCTTATTTCTTTCTCAGTTTCACTTCTTTGCATCTCGTTAGTGAACTCCAAGACTGCTGTGCTATTTTCCAGTAACCTTATTTCCATCAGACCTTCTGTTAACTGCATCGTTACTTCCTCCAGAGTTTCAGTTTCATGCAACCTGTCAGTAGCTGGGATTGTCTTCCGGTCCTACAATATAACCTTACATTACGAGACAGTTCACTACTGCTGCTTGGCAGCAGTTCCTGTCAACACATATTCCAATAGCCTTCATTTATCTTTTTCTCTTTCTGTTCTCCTTTCATCTCTCTATGTCTGAATATATTTGCTATTTTTATTTGTTCATGTAAGTGCTACGAATAGATAGTTATGGAAATATATATATAAAAAAAAACCCTCATCTGAAG
The DNA here is from genome assembly GCF_046866305.1 of Octopus bimaculoides. Lineage (NCBI taxonomy): Eukaryota > Metazoa > Mollusca > Cephalopoda > Octopoda > Octopodidae > Octopus > Octopus bimaculoides. The sequence continues at coordinate 73,436,979 of NC_142931.1, read as the reverse complement.
CTTAAAACACGAATCTTTTAAATGTCTTCTGTTTATGCTTGAACCGTAACGATGCATCTACGATCAGCTTGCCGATATTAAAAGTCAACTTTTAAGATAATATATCTCATTGATAAATCTTGTTTGATCATTAAAACGCATGGCAAGATTTTTCACTGTTGGCAAGGCACAACTTACACCTAACAGATTGGCAAAATCATTAGAGTGACAAAATACATCATCCTGTATTTTGTTGTCAATGTTTATGTTCTAAAGTTTTAAGTATTTGGTGTTGTGTAATAACAAGTTTGTGCGTTGCTAATGTTGATGATCGAAAATTCAAGATTATATTTAGTGTTTACTTTTTGTTCATGTTAAAATGACTTCAGGCTAATAAATTCTATATTGTCTCTTATGAAGAAAGGGAAGCGCATCAGACTTTCGAATATTTAACCAAAGTATGCTACTATAAATTAATAAGACATGCTTGATTTTTACAGTTCTTCATCATATCATATAGCTAAACACACACACACACACACACACACACACACACACACACACACACACACACACACATCTATCTATCTATCTATCTGTCTATCCATCTGTCTATATAGATATATAGTTATATATGTACATGGTGAGATAGGAAAGTCGTCGCCATTTTATATTTTTAGTTTTACGTATGTGCATTGTTTGTTTTTGATTTTCTCGAATACACAGTATAGTAGAGTCAGTTGGGCACTGTCTAATAAAAAGAAATAGTACCATGACGCAATTCACTCTGGCAGAACTTTGGAAACGAAATGCTGTACTACGAGGCATTTGAGCCAGAAGCTCTAATACGAATATTTCAGAGTGTTTAGGTGTCAATCTTAGGATAGTGCTTGTACCGAGAGTGATAAACATCAAACATTCAGACAACATAATCGTGTTTCGAATGATCACTAGCCTTGGCGACGTTATGCCTCCTTTCATCCTCCCAAACGGCCTCAGACTCAACACGGAGGCTTACATCAAATGTCTGGAAGAAGTAGTGCTGCTCTGGGTTAAGAGGGTGGTGGCTGCTGGAAGACCCTATGTCTGGCAACAGGACTCTGGTCCATGCCACACAAGCAGGAGAATCCAGTGATGGCTATCAGTCAGTATCTGCGACCATATCACCCCTAACATCTGGCCACCTAACTCCCCATACTGCACCCCCTTGATTATTATTTGTGCACCGCACTTGAGCGAGAGACCAACAAAACTCCGTGAAACATCAAAGATGAACTGAAGGTAAGGACTATGGCAGCATTCAGCAACTAAAACAAACCGACCGTCCAGAAGAGTTGCAGGAGATTTGGAAATCGCCTAGAGGCCATAATCGAAGCCAGTGGCGATTTTATAGAATGAATTTACTGTTTAGTATTTCAAGATATTTTAATGTAATTTTGGTAAGTATATCTGTTAAAATGAGATGTCTGTGCTATTATCAGTTTTGCGAAATTTAGATGGCTGTTTATTCACCGCACCCTGTATATATATATATATATATATATATATATATATATATTATTAGACTGTTTCCATTAGTCATCGCACGGTGATTGCTACAGGATTTAAGGTTATATAAAAATACCATTATTATTATTTACAGGTTTGTAAAACCGGCGCCGTATAAAAAATCATTTGCACCGAAAGCATATAGGAAGTTTGTCTACATATAAAGAAACAAACATGAACTATTATAGTTCTTAAATTTGGCAGGAAGATGTAAACTGATTCGCTGGTGCATAGGTAGTACACTAAGTCGCGTTAACAAAGGGATGTGGATTCAACTCCCACGCGGATAGAAAAGACTTTAATTTTTTTCAGTCGAGGGCTTATATGCCCCTTTATCAGACCGTTTTCCATAGTCGTTGCACGGTGATCCCTATAAGCTTTAATCTGATATAAAAATACCATTTTTATTATTTACAGGATTGTAAAAACGGCGCCGTATAAAAATCTATTCGCACCGTAGGAGTATATATATATATATATATATATATATATATACCAGCGTGTTAAACGAACATTAAAGGAAATGGTAAAACATATAGATTTATATTTCGAAGAAGCGACAGTGACACAAAGGTTAAGACTTTCATGCGTTGGTGCTTATCAAACTTATCGTACACACGAAAATCTCGGCCCGTGAGTTACTCTGCTAAATATTAATAAAATATAAACTCATATTTTGTGACTTAGTTTTCCTGCATACCTCACCAAACACACACATACACACGTTTTCGACATTACAATTCTTCAAACGAACTACTCTTTATATATGTAAGCATATATAAATAAATTTACAAAAACATATATGAATATTTAGAAGTTATAGTTTCATTTCAACATAATATTAGAACTTCGATTGGAATAGTGTTGATATATTTTCGATTATTTTTGATTAATATTATTTGATTAATTATTAATCTTTATAGTTTATAATATCGTTAAAGTTTTTTAAAATCAAAACTTTGTATATATATATAAAGTTTAACCTTTTATTCTTAATAACTTTTTCTTTCCTAATTTTTTCATTCATAATTTTTTCCATTCATAATTTTTTCATTCATATTTTTTATTATTACGTTTGTAGAAATAAATAATCTTGTATTTTTCTATTATTCAATTGATCTTTAATTATAATTAAATAAACGTCTTTAGCTTTAAATAGTATAGCTTTAACTATTACACCGGTTAAATATGTATTAATTTTATCTTCATTATTATTTTAAACTTAAACTTCGTTCAACTTGTATTTAAAACAATGATAATTTAAAACAATGATAATTTATGTAAGATGTTTTTTGTATATAATATACATGTTATTATAATGGATGAAGGGATGATTATTGAATGGTTATTATTTTGATATTATGATATTTTAAAAATAATTTTTCTATCTTTATATAATAAGTATTTCATATTAATTCATTTGGTACTTATTGTTGGTTGAGATATATATCTAATTATTGTTCTACTTACGATCTGACAAGTAGCTATATTTTTGAATAGAACTTATTTTCGATAATTTCAATTGATTTTAATCAATTTAAATTTCTTTTCTATTTGAAAATTGGTTATGAAACACGTGTAATCTTTTTATTATATTTATCTCATGATATTTACTTTACTTTATATTATACTCATTTATTGTGCTTTTAATTATTAATTTTTCTATATGTGATAGTGGATTTTCATCGATGAGTTCTTGAAAATTGGTTATTTTCCCTAAAACTATATATTTTATTTATACTTTATCTATAAGGCTCAATTTAATTTTAATTTTTTATAAATTGATTTTAATTGAGTTTTTTTACCTGTAATTTTGGATTTTGTCCCTAATATTATATATATATATATATATATATATATATATATATATATATATATATATATATAAGGTTGAGGAAGGTATTGGATTTAACCGAACCCAAAAGATACAGGTAATACCGAGTAAGTGCAGTATACCGACTAGTTATGCCCCAGTCGTTGTATGAACATGATTGGGGATTATAATTCGTGTATTAGCGTGTGTACGTATAAATATATAAAAGGATAAAGAGAGCAATGGTAAAGTTGGAAATATATTTTATGGATAGAGTCTTGCAGCTGTTTCAGGGAATATCCAATGCATCCCTTCATCGGAGACAGAAATAGTAAAGGAATCGTTTATTATATCCATAAGCAGAGAGTTATAGTATGAAGTGAGAGTGTGTGTGATGCGCTGAAAGTACTGTTCTTTCTTTCTTTTTTCAGCGCATCACACTCACTCTCACTTCATACTATAACTCTCCGCTTATGGATATAATAATCGATTCCTTTACTATTTCTGTCTCCGATGAAGGGATGCATTGGAACTTCCCTGAAACAGCTGTAAGACTCTATCCATAAAATATATCTCCAACTTTACCATTGTTCTCTTTATCCTTTTATATATTTATATATATGTATATATATATATATATATATATATATATATATATATATATATATATATATATATATATATGCATATATATATATGCATATATATATATATATGTGGGAGAATATACAAATAATAACAACAGACGAGGACAGGTGGTGTAAATATCAAAAGTATATATTAGTATGACGCTCGGGAATACGGAAAGTCTTTGACGTTTCGAGCTACGCTCTTCAACAGAAAGAATACAGAGACAAGGAGAAAAACACGGAGAAAAAAAATTGAATAGTGTTCAGTCAACGGTCAATCATAATAATGGCCGATCATAACAATGACTGACCGGAAGTTAGAAATTCTTATTTCAGGAGAGCTAAGAAAGGGGGAGATAACAAACGGTGATCGGGAACGAGGGGCTGTGTGTGGGAGGTAGAATGCTGGTGATCTTGACGTATGTAGTGTGAAAATGGGGAAGGGAGAAAGGGAGAAAGGGAGAAAGGGAGTTAGTAGTTGGTCAGTTGTAGTGTGTGCGTGGTGTGATGCGGGGGTGTTGGTGTGGTGTGCGTGGTGTGATGCGAGCGTATTGGTGTGGTGTGATGTGAGGGTGTTGGGAGGTGGGAAAGGCATGGGTGGAGTGTGGGTTGGGCTTAGGGTGGGGTAGAGGTAGGGGTCTGTGGGTAGGGGTGGGTGGTGGGTGTAAGGAATTGGATGGGGTGGAGTGGGAAGGTAGAGTAGGAGTGTGTTGGGGTGTGGTGGGATGAGCTTATGAGAGGGTGTTGACGAGGAGGGAGAAGGGGAAGGTGGATGTAAGAGAGGGGGAAGATGGGTAAGGTGGATGTAAGAGAGGGGGAAGATGGGTATGGGAGGGGAGAGGAAGAGAGGAGAGAGGGTGGGTATAAGAGAGGGAAGGTGGATTAAGAGAGGGGGAAGGTGGGTATGGGGGGAGAGAAAGAGGGGAAGGTGGGTATGGGGGGGAGAAAGAGAGGAAGAGAAAGAGAGGAAGAGAAAGAGAGTGAGAGAGAGGGAAGAGGGGTATGGGGGGAGAAAGGGAGGAAGAGAAAGAGAGTGAGAGAGAGGGGAAGAGAGTGAGAGAGTAAGGGTGAGAGAGTAAGAGAGTAAGAGAGTAAGGGTGAGAGAGTAAGAGAGTAAGAGTGTAGAGAGTAGGAGAGTAAGAGTGTAGAGAGTAGAAGAGTAAGAGTGTAGAGAGTAAGAGTGAGAGAGGGGGGAGTACAAGAGAAGAGAGTGAGAGAGAGTAAGAGAGAGGAGAGAAAGAGTAGGGGTGAGAGAGGGGGAGTACGAGAGAAGAGAGTGAGAGAGAGTAAGAGAGAGGAGAGAAAGAGTAGGGGTGAAGAGAAGTGGGAGTGGAGAGAAGTATGAAGAGAGGTGAAGAGACGTACAAAGAAGTAGGAATCGGAGCAGGAGGTGGGGGAGGGGAGAGATGGGTGGTAGGAGGGAGGGTGGGGGAGAGAGACAGGAGGAGGGGGTTAGATGAAGAGTGGAGGGGAGTTGAGCCCATGTGGCGCAAAGGAGCGAAGATAGAAGGTTAATCCCTGTTCACGGCGCAAACGGGAGTCCGGATGGCCCCTGTGCATGGACAATCCAAACACAGACAGGTGTTGCCGCAAGGAGTGGCCGGCAGAACGGAAGTGGCGTGACACCGGGGTGTCATTGCCGACGTTGATATCTCGGAGGTGTTCCGCGAATCGGTCGGCCAGGCGGCGCCCCGTTTGTCCGATGTACAGAGATTGGAAGAGAGAGCAGGAGAGGCAATATATGATGTTGGTAGACGTGCAGGTGAAGGAGTCGGTGATGCGATATGGTCGGTGATGGGTGCTGGTGAGGAGGGTCGTGTTGGAGAGGTAAGGGCAAGTGCGGCAGCGTGGGCGGGAGCAGGGGAACGAGCCAGGTTGGGAGGTTGGGTTGGGGAAGAAGCTGTGGACCAAGAGGTCCCGTAGGTTGTGGGCTCGTTTGAAGGAGGGGAGGGGTCGATTAGGGAAGATGTGGGAGGTGGAGGGGTCGGACTGGAGGCGCCGAAAAGCTCGGAGAATGGAGCGTTGGAGGGGTAGGGTGGTGGGATGGTAGGTAAGGGGAAAAGGGAGGCGGGAAACGGCAGGGCGGGTTCGGGGGGAGAGAGCAGATGCACGGTCCACAGAACGTGCTCTGGCAAGGGCGGTGTGGATGGTGGTGGGTGGATATCCACGCAGGCTAAAGTGGTGAGCCATGAGTTGAGACTGAGTCTCAAAGTCATGGCTGTCGCTACAAAGTCTGCGTAGACGGAGGAATTGGGAATAGGGGATAGAAAGTTTTGTGTGTCTAGGGTGGGAGGAGGAGAAGTTGAGATAGGAGTGTGAGTCTGTGTGTTTGTAGTGGATGGAGGTGCTAAGGGCGGAGTGGAGGATGCTGACCGAAATGTCGAGAAAGGGGACAGAGGTGTCAGAGACAGTACAGGAGAAGTGGAGGGCAGGATGGAAAGACTGAACGAAAGAGAGGAACGAGTCAAGATGTTCGCGGGAGAGTGAGGTGGCACCGATACAGTCGTCGATATACCGACCGTATAGTTCGGGAGTGGGACCAGTGAAACTGGAGAATATTTGGGCCTCAACATAACCAACGAAGAGGTTCGCGTAGTTGGGGCCCATTCTCGTCCCCATGGCCAGTCCCGAGAGATCTGCTGGTAGATATCTCCCGCGAACGAGAAGCAGTTGAGAGATAGGACAAGTTCGGCCAGACGAATGAGTGTGGAGGTGTCGGGTTGTGGGTTGGGGCGTTGGTCTAGAAAAAACTGCAGGGCACGCAGCCCCTCGTCGTGGGGATCACTGTATAGAGGCACTGGATGTCTAGAGTGAAGAGAAGCTTAGAAGGGCCGGGAGGGAAAGAGAATGAGTTGAATAGACGAAGCGCGTGGTTAGTGTCATGAATGTGAGAAGGGAGAGAAGCCACTAGGGGGGCGAGGACACGGTCTAGGTATTTTGAGATAAGCTCGGTGGGGCAGTTGCAGGCGGAGACGATGGGGCGGCCAGGGTTGTTCGGTTTATGGATCTTGGGGAGGAAGTAAATGGTGGGGGTGCGTGGGGTGCGAACAATAAGGTTGGAGGCGGTGGCGGGGAGACGGGAGGAGAGGATGAGGTCATGGATAGTGGAGGACACAGTCTGTTGGTAGCTGGGCGTGGGGTCGGAGGGCAGAGGGCGGTAGAATGAGGTATCTCGAAGTTGACGGAGAGCTTCGGCCTCGTAGAGGTCCGCGCGCCATACTACCACGGCTCCACCCTTATCAGCCGGTTTTATGATGATGTCCGTGCGGCGTCGGAGGGATCGAAGGGCCGAGAGTTCGGCTGGGGAGATGTTGAGTCGAGATGGACGCCTGGAAAAGTTAAACCGGCCCACAGCGCGTTGGCAGGCGCCCGCGAAAAGATCAACTGCCTGGAACTGGCCAGGAGCAGGCGTCCACTGGGATGGTCGTCGGCCCAGGTCAGTGAAGCAGTCCTCGTTGGGTGCGGGTGGTGTGTTATGGAAAAGCGCACCCAACCTAACGCGGCGCACAAAGCTGTGGACATCAGCACGGGTTTGAAATTCCTTGCAGGATGGAGTGAGTGGGATGAAGCGCAGACCCGTATTGAGGACGGAGCGCTCCGCCTCAGAGAGAGGAAGATCTGGGGGAATGGTAACGACAGGCTGAAGTGGAGAAGGGGTGGGTGGAATAGGGGTGGGTGGAATAGAAGTAGGAGGGGATGAAGTAGGGTTAGGAGGGGCGGTCGGGATGGTGGAGGGCTGGGAGGGAGGGTGTGGAGTGTGTGTGGGAGAGGCAGGGTGGTTGGGTGTGGGTGGGGAATGCACATCAGGGAGGGAGAAGGGTGGTGGAGGGGTTGGGGTAGTGGCATCGGGTGTAGAGGAATGGAGGAGTGAGTGAAGTTTGCGGAGCTTAGTGTCGGTAAGAAATGCATGAAAGAGATGATTAAGTTGAATGATAAAGCGCAATGTATTGTGAGCATGGGAGGGTGACAGAGAGGAGAAAAATATGGAAAAGGCTGGAGGAAGAAGGCGGTCGATAGTGTGGATTTTAGAGAGATTGGAACGAATGGTGGCCCGCATAAGGCGGTAGGATGTGGTGCGGAGTATGGGTAGAATGGTGGTAGAAGAGTGGAGAGTGGGGTGGAAATGGAGGTGGAAACCCTTAGGGATGAGGCGGTGATGTAAGCAGCGACTGAGAAACGTAATATGACTAGAGAAACGAGTCTTCTTGAATATGAGTAAGGAGAGTCGTATAGTAGGTTGAAAGTATAGAGAGGGAAGTGTGCGGAGGTATAGTTTTAGGCGGTTGTGGAGAGTGAGTTGGAAAGATTTGTAGTCAGGCATGATGGAACGAGAGAGAAAAGAAAATTAGACGTGGGAAGGAGAATTACAAAAGGTGTGGTGGAAAAAAAACAAGCGTGATGAGAAAATTGGACGTGGAAAAAAGGAAAAAAAAGAAAAAAAGGGGAAAAAAACTGGAAAAAAAACTTTTTTAACAGGTGTGGGGGAAAAAAATAAAGGCATGGGGAGAAAAAACGAAAAAGGGGTCGTGAGAAGAAAATATATGCGAGGTGGGAGAAAAAAACAAAGCAAAAAGGAAGATGGGACAATAGGGAGGAAAATGGGGTGACAGGGAGAGAAGAAACGAGAGGAGAACAGAAAGGGAGGGAGAAGAATACAAAGTAATAGGTGCAGATTAGAGAAGACAGATTAGGAACATCCAGAGTACGAAGAGACAGTAGGTGAAGGAAAGTAAGGTAAAAAAGGATGATAAAGGAGGTTTACAAAAGTGGAAAAGTTCAAAAGTTTTTTAGACGTCGTGGTATATTGAAGCGATTTCCAATCAGAAGATGGGTCCAGTGTAATCCGTGGGTAGGAGAGGTGCAGCCGGAGGGTATAAAGTTCAGAATCAAACAGTCCAGATCCAGAAGGAAAGAAGGTAGAATCCAAAAGTTGGTAGTGTGTGATGAGAGGAGACAGGATTAGCTGATGCGACCACGTGAGCGTGTATTATATGTGGGAGAATATACAAATAATAACAACAGACGAGGACAGGTGGTGTAAATAACAAAAGTATATATTAGTATGACGCTCGGGAATACGGAAAGTCTTTGACGTGTCGAGCTACGCTCTTCAACAGAAAGAATACAGAGACAAGGAGAAAAACACGGAGAAAAAAAATTGAATAGTGTTCAGTCAACGGTCAATCATAATAATGGCCGATCATAACAATGACTGACCGGAAGTTAGAAATTCTTATTTCAGGAGAGCTAAGAAAGGGGGAGATAACAAACGGTGATCGGGAACGAGGGGCTGTGTGTGGGAGGTAGAATGCTGGTGATCTTGACGTATGTAGTGTGAAAATGGGGAAGGGAGAAAGGGAGAAAGGGAGAAAGGGAGTTAGTAGTTGGTCAGTTGTAGTGTGTGCGTGGTGTGATGCGGGGGTATTGGTGTGGTGTGCGTGGTGTGATGCGAGGGTATTGGTGTGGTGTGATGTGAGGGTGTTGGGAGGTGGGGAAGGCATGGGTGGAGTGTGGGTTGGGCTTAGGGTGGGGTAGAGGTAGGGGTATGTGGGTAGGGGTGGGTGGTGGGTGTAAGGAATTGGATGGGGTGGAGTGGGAAGGTAGAGTAGGAGTGTGTTGGGGTGTGGTGGGATGAGCTTATGAGAGGGTGTTGACATGCATATATATGCATATATATATATATATATATATGCATATATATATATATGCATATATATATATATATATGCATATATATATATGCATATAAGTCTGGGTACTTATTGATCAGACCTCGTATGAATATATATATATATATATATATATATATATATATATATATTCATACGAGGTCTGATCAATAAGTAGCCAGACTGTTGGCATAGTAACGAAGCTAATGCACGCTTGCCACAAAATGACCGTGGACACCGTTGTGCATGCTCACAAAGTTATAACACACCAGCTAACTTCCGCTGTTTACACCAGTACTTGGAAGGAAGGTGTGTAGCGTGTGATCGTCGCATTGATTATGACAGAGAAATTTGTCATGGCGATACCTGCTCAGAGGCCTACGCAAAGCTGCAGAAAGTGTATTGAGTGTATTAGCGTCACACAACTGTATGAGTGTTTCAGAAGTTTCCAAGATAGCTGAGACACGCGCAACCAGCAGAGCTGAGGAAAACATCGTAAATGTGCATGCAGCTATAAGGGGTAATCTTCAGATCACCATCCGTGAGTCTTCAGAAGATGTGAAGATTAGTTATGGTTCAGTTCAGCTCATTATCACTGAAGATCTGGGTATGAGACGCGTGTCTGCCAAGTTTGTGCCAAAACTGCGCTCAGTAGACAAAAACGACATTCGGGCTTTAGTCGCACAAGATGTTGATTGTGTCGAGAAGGATGAACACTTTTTCAAAACTTTGAATAGTCCGCTGAGCAGGTATCACCAAACTTTTGGCGAAATTTGATGCAGATTGTCAGCTTGAGTTTCTCTGTCATGATCAATGCAACGTCCACACGCAACACACCTCCCTTCCAAGCATTGATGTAAACGGTGAATGTGGACTAGTACGGTAAAACTTAGTGCTTATATATATATATATATATATATATATATATATATATATATAATAAAGTAAAGTTGTGGAATACCGTACGAGTGGAAATATATATGAAAGAAGGTTTGAAAATGCACTTATTTTAAGGATATTTATTTACTTAACCGTTTTCACTTTTTTAGAAAAAGATTATCAAAAGTCTTTGAGAATAATAAAAAATGTTAAAAAACAGTTTGAGTATTAAAATGCATATATGCATTATTTGATGATAATAAGAGGAATATATTTAAGGTATAAAGCTGTGTATGAACTTTGTAGTGTTACATACTGATTATCACACATTCTCTGATAATAAGATGAAAACGTTAAAAACAGTGTAAATATGAAAATACATATATGAAAAATACATATACATATTCTTTGATAATAATAGAAAATGTTAGAAACAGTTTAAGTATCAAAATACATATATACATTCTTTGATAATAATAATAAGAATATGTTTGAAACAGTTTACAGCGTTGTTATAACAAAAAGGATTTGGTAAAATATGTATATATATACCCAGGAAATATATTTAAGAGTTCGCAAAAAGTTGAGGAGGAACTGACCTGGCTTGTTTCTCTTGTGTGTATTGAGGGAATGTTTTGCTGTCTTAAGAGACAGTATGACTGGCTAGCTGGGGTGGGAGGAAGGAAGAGTTAAAATGGATTTTTATTTTTGGTTGGTCTGTGAGCTAGTCTGTCATGGTTCACTGGTTTTTGGGAGCTCCGGACTCAGCTCAGATAAGTGACTTAGGAGGAATTTATCTGCTCTCCTACATACAGGAGGAATTCCCAGACCTGGAAGGGGGATTATGCAGGGACGATGTACTATTTGTAATTAAAAATCCCTCGAATAGGAAACTAGAGCTCATCAAGAAAAACTTGCATAAAGTCTTCAAAAGATTTGGACTAGCCATTTCTATAGAAGACGAACACACATCCATAAACTACCTTGACGCCAATTCCAACCTAACCACATGACTACATGAACCATACATAAAGCCTAATACTAACCTAAAATACATAAACGCATCCAGCAACCACCCACTATTCCTCAAGAGGGGCTTAGCACATAGTATAAGCAATAGGATATCACGCCTCTCCTCTAACCAAGCTATCTTTAATAAGCATAAGGAAACCTACAATACCGCACTACATAAAGCAGGATTTAACCATAAAATTAAATTCATCGATTCCAATAACCATAAAAAAGACCCAACTATAAGGAACCCAAACGCTAGAAACACGCACACTACTAACGCACCTAACACCGATGGAAACCACACTAACGATATGAATGACAAAGATAAGCATAACACATGTAATAGAAATACAACACGTCCCAATACCAAACCACATAACACCAAAAATACCAACAACAATATAAACACAAATACCAATAATATTAAATGGACGATTAAGGCTAACAACGAGACGAAACAGAAATACAATAACCACCTGAACAGAACCAACATTAAGCAATACAACGATAAGTTTAGCTTAAATTACAGGGAAACCCAGAAGACTAAAAGGAACCATATATCGGGCCCACTAAAACCTAACAATATTAGCAGGGAAAATAATGAAAAGACACATATTAAAAATAAACCCAAATATACAAATAAATTAGACAGCCGGACAGAAAAATTCACCAGTCTCCCCAATTATGATGATAGCTTCTATACCAGATATGGCCGTAACAGCAGCAAAAACAATAAGGATACGACCTGGCTAATCATTCCCTATAACATGGGCCTCAAAACCAACATAGTCCGCTCACTAGTGAATATAATAGATAAACACCTCAATGTGAACAATAAATACGCAGAAATATTTAAGAACAAAATAAGAATAGGCCACAGCCTAACATGTAACTTAGCTACCATAATAGCATCTTTTAATAATAAGAAATTAGACGCATTCTATACAGCTAGAAACACCACGAACAAACAAATCAACAACCCTCTAAACAATAGGAATAAATCCAACCCTAGGCCAACACCCCTTACTAGGAGGGATGCACACCGAAAAAACAATAGTGCCACACAACGCACATACATAGACACCCCTCATAACCTATGTGGCTGTAGAGATAGGAACAAATGCAATTTCTCCAATAGGTGCAAGACAGATAATATAGTTTACCAATGTGATGTACAAACAAATAGCCACACTAAATCTTACATTGGGGGAACGAGTAACCAAATACGTTTAAGATATAATGAGCACCTAGCGAGTTTTAAAAACAGAAATAAGGCAAATTCTACAGGGCTTAGTAGGTATATCTGGGAACTAAACGACAATAAGATAGAATATAAACTAAAGTGGCACATACTAAAAGTAGCTAATTCCTATAACCCAACTAACAGACGGTGCAATCTCTGTGTAACAGAATGCCTCGAAATCCTAACAGCTAAGAACGAATTATTAAACAGGAGATATGAATCTAGTCTAATCTGTCTTCACGCTACTAAATACTCATTCTCTAAGTATAATTAAATATATAATACATTACACCTCCTAAGCAAAACTAAATATGCATAAAATAGCTTTACTTCTAAGCAGATATGAATAAGACAAAAGTTAGCCCCCTTTTCACCTAAATTTTAGGGTTGCTTCCCTGTACTAACACCGCCGGTGCTATAAAAACACAGCACATCCAGCAATCACAAACATCACGTGAAAATGCGCTTGACTAAAACTGGAACAATGTTCTTAAATAGCACCCACCCTATATCCCCTTACAAGAAGACCAACGCAACAACTAAAACGTAAGGCTCTATTTACCTATCACCACTATCACACCACCACATATATTACACCCAATAATTACTTCTCCTACATTTCGCACACCACAAACTTTGAATATACCCTTCAACACTCTCAAGAGATCGACCAAACTACTGGCTGCATCGAAACGTACGTAAGTGACTAAGACATAATATACAAAATGACTCATTACATAACTTAAACCTCCACACTGACTCATTTCACAAGCTCCACATAATAAAACAACGGCTATCTAGTCCAACGAAAATGCTTTTTCTTGTATTTGTTGCTCCATTCTCCAAGTAAATACATAAACTACGGTTTAAGCAACATATTACCTGCCTCTGGACGCCCTCTTCCCAAGACGGTACCCATACAGGTGATCCCTAGGAGTGCCTAAGGATTTAAACATCCCCTGGTTGCTTGGATGCTTCAGACTACCCCTGAAGGATCGAGGCAAACCTACCACTTACCTATATATATACATATACATTTATACATACACATTTATACATATATAATATAAATAAAAGACGAAATTTATTATTGTAGATATACATTTCTATGTATATGTCTATATGCGTGGGTATTTGTGTTTTCATTCTGCCCATTAGTATTAAAATACTCCCCGCAAGATGTATCAAATTTTAAGTATCAATCATCATAAATATATTTCCTGAAAACAACATGTTGTAATTCATAAACACGCTATCGCAGTTGCAAAATAATTACTTCATGCTCTGTTAAGGGATTGTTATATTTATAATAAAACAAATGTATTCTATCACAGCCAAACATATTTACTATCTGATTACGTGATATCAAATCAACATTATTTTTCAGATTCCCAAGTGTATTTATATCCACTATTTTCTTGTCCCCCCCCCCCATTATCTCTCTGAAAGTATTCTTGGTGCAAATATAAGGTTTCATCCAAACAAATAAGATCTAAAATTGAAAAGATTTTCCTCGATACAAAACATTTTAATAAAACGAATTTGTCCAGTTTGGTGGTGAAACTATCTCTGAAATTATCGTTTCAATTCATTCTCCCATTAAATACATGCCTTATTTTTAATTTACATTTTACTTAAATCCACTATATTTAACATTTTACTTAAATCCATTAAACTCATCTATTACAGAACGCTCTATTAGGTCTTAAATATGTTGGGCTTTGTTCCGTCCCGGAAACTCATGCATATAAGTTAGCAAAACCAAGTGATTTTCTGCTGATAAATCGTGTATAAATGCATAACGTGGATTTTCATTGAAAAGTAGCTGCATGGTAGGTAATCACATAGAATTCGCATTTGCCTAGTGTATCCTGTAAACAAGTAAACGTTGTCGATTATGACCGGTACTCTGTAGCGTTGATATATGTAGATATCAAAAATCTTCAGGAAGAAGATAATATAGTATATTGCTAAATCTTAATAGGATTTGAATCTTTTCTCCAAGCGCTATGATAACGATTAATACAGAAGGTAGGAGTAAAACAATCGTTTTTATATATAACATACTGACTTTAAGTAGATTAAATCTTTTCTCCTTACGTTTTTGAACAGTATGTAATTACTTTTATTCCATGTATGAAGAAGAGTAAACTGTGCTACGAGACGAAAATATACAAGAATGAAAATGGTTTCAAGGAATGCTACACTAAAAAAGAATGTATATTCGTGTGTGTATTTGTGTGTGCCTATGCGTATGTGTATCTGTGTATCTGTGTATCTGTGTATATATATATATATATCTGTGTATATAAGATTGATTAAGCAACACAACCGTTTAATTAAATTATTTGGATTAGAATGGAGTAAAATTGAGTTCTACACAAATATTTAGATGTGGTGACATGCAAAAGAAGACGTATAATACTATATGCGTGTGCGTGTATTTATACATATCCCCTCCACACACACATATACACACAAATACACACACACACATACGTGTACTTACGTATAAAGACAATAAAATTTCATATATTGTTAGGTTTTTGTTTCTGTCGTTGCCGTATTTGAAAGAGTTGCTCGTAATTCTGTTAGCACTAATCTTCTGTATATGCACAATTTTTTTTTCTTTTTATTATTTGTTGGTGGCTTCAGTATGTAAAACATTCTTTAACGTTCTTCTTCACGATGACATGTTTATATTCCACATAACTCTGCATGTATCGAAACATCATGTCCAATTCTCTTTGCTTGATGACTGATTTATCACTTGTATGTATATAGCTGTTATGTTCTAGCTCAAGTAATTGCTTTCGTCATTGCTTGACAGACACTGAACATATAAATAGTTTGCCTTTGGTAACGAAATTATTTCCTTTACTTAGAATGTTTAGATTCGAAAGAAGAATTTTTATCGTTCAATGGTATTTATTTTAAGGTTTAAATTGTTGATTTTTTTTTTTTGCAATTACATTGTACATACTATTTTTATTTCGTTCTCAGATTAGTATATAAATGTTGTGGTTGTTGATATTAGTTACCAGAATTTGGAAGAGGAAATTTATGGCAACAGAATTCCAAAGCCATACCGAGTCATATCGAAAACTCGTACTCTGATGAACAGCTTGAATAGCCATACGAACAATCATGTATGTATGTATGTATGTATGTATGTATGTATGTATGTATCTATGTGTATGTATATGTGTGGATGGATGTATATATATATATATATACATATATATATATACATACATACACCTACATATATCTGTTGGTATCTATCTATCTATGTATATGAAACGAAACCTATGTAATGCTATACACAATAACAAGGAAGTACTGGGTTGAAAATCCTTTTCGAATAAAGAAAATCGAAGCTCACCCGTCGAACTCGAACCAACATCTGTAGATAAAACACACACGCACACACACACAAACACACATACATACACACACACACACACACACACACACACACACACACACACACACACAAACACACACACATGTATATGTGTGCATAAAATCACATTAACGTCTTATGCAGAAGACGTTAAAGGAAGTAAATTAACACATATCCCTTTGAACTGACAACGCCAATCTCAACCATTGCAATCAACCAGACTACTTACAAATCTTCATACCAAATACCTTATGGATTTTACAAAACAACCTTAACTAAAATGTTAACTATTGTTAACATCACTGGAACAGAGATTTCATAGTTTGCTGCCAAAGTATGACCGTTTTACCGAAGCGCTCGTCATACACCAAACGTTAATCTGCAAAGTTTGTTTCTGATTGCCAAGTCTGTGGACTATACATGAAGAACAAGTACAGAATTTGTGATTTTGCAGATGGAGTGTCATAGTATCGGTCCTCTTTCTATCTCCTTTAATCTATACCACTATGACCTTTTTAGACATATTAAAACGTATACACAATCTCATTTATAAATGAAAGGAAATATTTAGTTCCTAACGTTCTCCAGGCAAAAATACGCCAGACTACCTCTAAAACTTGAAACTTGAACTCAAAACATCTGTTATCAACCACTTCCATAGTCTACTTTCTTAACCGCAAAATTTAATGAAAACACTTCATATGTAACGAACTAACACAATCAACAACATTAACACAATGGTTAGATTTTTCTATATATTGGGATGGTATATGTGTGAACTCTTAAGATGACTACTCTTGTAATTTATTTTCTATGCGTCTACCCTCGCTGCTATATGCAAGTCGGTTTACGTGAGCAAAAGAGAAAGAAAGGAAGCGGGTGAACAAGACCTGGTAATGAGGAAAGCAGCTTATAGAGCGATGAAATGCGTCAATATAGCGTAGAAGCGTGTATGTGGCAATGAACCTTGGTACGACCTCTTTCCGATTACTCTATCTACTGAAATAGCTGCTAGATCTATTAAATCATACTGCGCGGCATTAAGGAGGTGATTCCAAAACGAACATACCGGAGATGCTTAGAAGAAAACTATTTAGAATGTACAAGGTATATATGTCGATGATATTAAAGGAAAGAAAATGTCGAAAACAGCCAGTCTTGCATAAGGAATATCCATCGTATTTAGGCAACGAGGAATATTTACTTCATTGAACACAAAAAGCATTCAATCCATTGTATAAGTCAGTTAAGCAAGTGACACCTACACTTGTTTCAATCAAATAATGAATTACAAGAGTAATTATCATAAGAGTTTACACATATAGCATCCCAATTTAAAAGCTATGTATAACGCAAAAAGTTTTAAATCAAAATCCCCTATGTATGCAGTGATCACATTTTACTATTGCTTCACATATTTTTAATTACCCTATCAAAGAAACCAGCACGTCTACAACGTATATTGGTTCCAAATTTTGGCACAAGGCCGACATTTTCAGAGGAGCAGTAAATCGATTACATCGACCCCAGTGCTCTACTAGTACTTATTTTATCAACCCCAAATGGATGACAAGGAAAGTCGACCTTGGCAGAGTTTCAACTCTGAACGTAGAGACTGACGAAATGTCGCTAATCAGTTTGCCCGAGGTGCTAACTATTTCGTCAGCTCGCTACCTTATCTATAGCGTATATTAACACTGCTATAAGCCCATCTAGACGAGTGGATTTCTTAGCACTATTACCGCAGTCTACGGCATTGAACGCAACGCATCCAAGTCAAACGGGATGTGATAATTAATATTATTTACAATGCACATACTTACAAGTAGCAGGAATAAAATTCAATGTATTAGGATACCGTTTTCTTTTTTTTTTTTTTCTACCCATAATAAACGAAGACGAAGGTTAATTTCGTGCGATGACAAAGTCCATGTGACCCAGCACAGAAGTTGGTTGAATTGCGAAGAGAATACATCTTTTCATTCTCGTACTGGTAATCACCAAAAATAGTAATGAAAAGTGTGGTCTTCAATTCAAATATTATAACAATTCTGCTTTTCGCTTCGCAATATACCGCATAATAAAAAGCGATATTAGACTTTATAAATAACAATATGAAATAGACGATCATCTTAACGATCCTCTTCTTATTCTCAAACTCATACTGTCATTTTGAATTGAGAATCTTTAGCAATTAATTCACTCATAACAATGCACATGTATATTTTTAAACTTTCTGTTACAAAATGAACTTTGAACTACTTGGTTTTTTTCTCCAATTTACGAGGTTTATATCAAATAGTAATCTATCATTTTCACAATTTAGAATATACAGTCTTCATTGTTCAATTGTCGTTGTCAAGAAAGTTTAGCAGTGATATATATTTGATTCTTTATTACGAAATCTTTTTCCAACTAAAATGTCATTCTTCTATGCTCTATAGTAGATTGCCTTATGGTCGTCTGACGTGCAGGAAAGAAATAATGAAATAAAAGAGCGAATGAAGACGAAAAAACTTCTCACAAGCCCCATTTCCTCTTTTGTTCTATTTTCGTTATACAGCTATATTCTTAGTCATGATCTAGTTTTGTATACACTCACACACACACACACACACACACACACACACACACACACACACACAGAACATACATACAATCATACATACATACATACATGCATGCATACATAAATGTATATTTGTATGCATGTATGTATGCATATATGTAAATATATTGTGTGTGTGTGCTTTTGTGCAGGCGCGAGCGTAGCTATCTTTTCTTTTATCGTTTACTTGTTTCAATCATCGGCGTGCGGCGGCTATATTGGGGAACCGCCTTGAAGAGTTTACTCGAAGGAAATGGACGTTAGTATTTATGATTTTCTGAAGCCTGGAACTCATTCTACCCATATATTTTGCCGAACAGCTAGATTACGAGGACTGATACATACCAACACCGACTGGCCCGCGATGGTGAGGTACAAACATACACACACACACACGCACACACAACATAATATATACTTTTGTTATTTACACCACCTGTCCTCGTCTGTTGTTATTATTTGTATATTCTCCCATATATATATATATATATATATATATATATATATATATATATATATATATATATATATATATATATATACTGTTGTGTCTGGGGAGAGTCATTCTCTTTTAGTGCCTTATAATTTAACACTCACTGGTAAAATAAGTGGAAATTTTATCGGTGAGTGTGTTAAATT
>NC_142931.1:73379116-73412052 GCF_046866305.1 Octopus bimaculoides | reverse complement strand
TATATATATATATATATATATATATATATATATATATATACATATATATATATATATATATATATATATATATATATATATATATATATATATATATATATATATATATATATATATATATATATATATATATATATATATATATATATATATATATATATATATATATATATATATATATATATATATATATATATATATATATATATATATATATATATATATATATATATATATATATATATATATATATATATATATATATATATATATATATATATATATATATATATATATATATATATATATATATATATATATATATATATATATATATATATATATATATATATATATATATATATATATATATATATATATATATATATATATATATATATATATATATATATATATATATTGCACTCTCATTCTCTGGACTTGCAGGCCAGTCCATTATAAATGTACAAATATCAATATGAACCATTGACAGATATATATTTCGATTTCGATACCCTTGCTTTTCTGCACTCGCGCTTGAGTAGGCCTGTATATGTATGTACATATCTGCGTTTGTGTATATGTTGTCATATACGTATAACATGAGCACACATTGGATAAAATATTACGCAGTTGTATGTTCAGAGTACTTTTTTTAATTATCGATTTTCTTATCGGGTAGATTTAAAATTTCGTCATGTTTTTGCCAGTTAATTCTATCCTAGCCAAATACATTTTAGATAATGCTGTGAATATTTTCGGAAGCCATGCCGATTTTTCTCGACATGAAACAGTGAAATAACCT
Organism: Octopus bimaculoides; assembly: GCF_046866305.1. NCBI lineage: Eukaryota > Metazoa > Mollusca > Cephalopoda > Octopoda > Octopodidae > Octopus > Octopus bimaculoides. Next base: position 73,411,247 of record NC_142931.1, on the reverse strand, counting down.
ATATATGCTATTGTTATATTTGTATTGTGTCGGTTGATGTATATTCCGTATAAAACTGAGGATATGACAGTACAAATGTACTTACAACGTGTTGTCAAAGAGATAGATTTTATTTCACATCCGATATCTTTTTCCATTTTGGAGACAAATTATCGCATTTATCTTCATTCTAAATTGTAAACTTACACGTGTTATTCAATCTAAGTGAGCTGTTTACTCTCTGTTTTAAATTCCTCTTTTAGTGGCTTTTTTCTTACGTTTGCATAATCTGCTACACGCACATGTATCCATATCTTTTTATATATTTAATAGTGTGTTTACTGACGTAGTACTAGTAAGGACAAACCAAACGAGAAGTAATTACTTTAGATAAGTTAAATATTTTAAATTTCCTACAGTAGATATTTAAGATATATATTTTAAAATTGTTCCAGCTTATATTATTCCTACAATCCCCGCTTTCACCTGTTTTTAGAGCTTCATGCGCTAGGGCTGGCTGGTAAATCCTAAATCACTGGCAGTTTAATTCTATACGTATCATTCGACATATTTACATTTTTACTTTCGTCATCGTACAGAATATCGATCTCCTATCAACAGCTTTTATGTTTACGTCCGTATACTCTGCTTCAGCATTGTTGTTGTCTGTTGAAAACATGATATTACTTGCTTGATGCCAGGTCTGATTTTTAATAAGAGTGTAAGTATACTTCTCACCATTAACACAAAAAATTTGAATAGGAACATTTACATTTTGCTGAAATGGAGTAAAGCGCAAGTGGTGTTAATATTCTCAGTTTTGGATCTTTCAAATCTCACACTAGGTTTTGTGATGGCTTACTGTCTATTTATTTTGTGTATTTAGAGGTGGATTTATGGTTTATGAAAATACCTCACACATTAAAAATATACAATATTTAGAGCCGTTTGTTTCATAGGATCCACATTGACGCTTGGACAATTTTTACATGATTTCTTCAGAGGCATGACTATTTAGTTTTGGGGCACTTTGGTTAATAAGACCTTTTTCTAATCACTTTGTATTGAGTGTTTCGATAGCGTATTAGTTAGCATCAATAATCTTCTTAATGCCATAATCTTTTAAGTTTTGTTGCTGTTAGATAGTTCAGAATATTTGTGTCTTGTGAAATAGAATTCTTCATCTCTTAAGTTCCAAGAAGTAATAGCTTTCACAGAGTGGTTGTAACAATTGTTTAAACAGAGTACATTATACTTATGGTGATTTCGGTTTTCGTCGTGGTCAGAATTTTCTTCACTAAATCCACATTTACTTCACTAAATCCTGGAGATCCGCCTGGTAATATCGCGGTGCAGGTGATTCAGAAAAGGAGGTGGGTTTGAAGTAACATAAACGCATATTTTAAAATAGTTGATATCTCTGAACACAATGTTCCGTAATAAAAATAAAATTTAATTTTCCATGTATAAGACGAACATTTAGCAATTCTTAGATACAATAAATTCATATAGAATATTTGCTATGTTGTTACTGTTATAAAAAATATAACTAAAATAAACTTGATTAATGGGAAGTTTATGGTTATAATGTTGGTCATACTATAGGTAGGATGATTATAATCGAAAAATGACCAAATGCTTAAGCATTGGCGTCTCAATCAAAGTGAATCGTTGTTTTTATTTACTGGAAATATTTAAAGATATTTTCAAGCAAAACATATTACAATTTACATTGCCATCGCTAACTTAACTTATGGAAAATTATTCCAAATTTTCCATAAAATTTCGCTAAAATATTGCAGTAGACAAAAACATAATATTTTCAAATGCATCTGCATAGAATAAACAAATACTTGCTCTTTAAATCGGAAGTTATCATGTCGAAAGGGACGTAATATGCATTCTAAATTTGCTTTCTATTCGTAGCACCAATCCTCGTCAATTTAGCTCAATGTTAAAGGCATGAATTGCGCAATATCCATAAGTAAATGTGTTTAATACGGATAACAATGTATCGAGTAATTGCTTCTTGTTTTCGCTCTATTTCCAAGGTTTGATAAGTATATAATTATCATATATTTTCCGTGGTTTTATCGCAAGTGCATTGTAGTCTGAACAAAAAGAGCTCGATTTAAAATACCAAAGACTGAGTATTTTTAGCGAGCTTTGTCGTGTTGCAAACAGATTTCACAACCAGTTTCGATCACATTCAAATTATTTCTGGAGACGTTGAAATGTATATATCCATGTTCATCATAATCGTCACAAATATCACTATTCTCTGAGAATTTGCAAACTAAAGGTTTCGATCACAGCACCTCTACGTAGATCTGTATCTTTTTATGTTGATGGGGACTTCCTAAATATATTTTTAAAAACTTATCTTCAAAAGGAATTAAAAAGTGGGAAAACTTGCTCGCGAGACAAATTTGCGTGAAGCATTTTATAAAGCGGTTTATTAACTGCGGTTTATTGCGTAGTCGTTGTAGGAAATTTCTATAGAAACAAGCCATAAAAAATAAAATGTATAAATAATGAGATAAGGAAATACGACACATTGCGAAGAAACCAGCAAGAAAAAATATAAACGGAGATTTCTGTTAAAAGAATGCCAAGTTTCTCATTGAATAAATTTGCATAAATGACAGAGACCAAACTATGCCTGACACATTACAGATGGTTGCCAGAATAGTGCCAGGATTAGGATACCAATATTAAACTAAACTCACAGATAATAATGTATAAGTATCAGAGAAACATAAGGATACATATACACATATAACATGTATACACACACAAATATATATATATATATATATTTGTGTGTGTGTATGTATATCCGTATCAGTGTATATAAGTATATGTTTAAATGTTCGTACGTATCTATATATTACTCACTCACGACCATTCATGCAGACATACACCCTAAAAGGAGTTCTTATCATTTCTTTTTATCATCTATTGTATATAGCTCTCTTCTAAGTCCCAATGCTGACTTCTAATTGTTATTTTTTGTCTGAACAATTCTATTATATCGCCACACCAAGATAAAACTATACATATATTAAGTTAAACGATAACACTAAAAATTAAATCTTCATAGTTTTCTTAACTCCTTCTTTGCCTTTCTCACCACCTCTCCCTCGCAATTTCCTTCTGATTTTCTAACAGTTTCCTTTCAGTATCATCCTTAGTATGTTCTTGCATGTATCATCCGTGTCTGGTTTTTGTTGTTACATGTGTGTATGTATATTCATTTATGAATAGCTATATATGTATATTACGCATGTGGGTATGTACACACACACAACTATATATGTACGTATAGGCGTATATATATATATGTGTGTGGTGTGTGTGTGTATGTATATGTATATATCATACTTAATGCACCCATTATGATAGGATTTGTTTCTGGTTGTTTTTTTAGATTCCACATTCGAGTTACCTCTATTTCCAGGTCTTTGCATTTTCAAAGTTTCTCCATTTCTTTTAGAGAAACGTTGTCATATGCTGGTATAGATACATCAATTAGAAAGCATTTTTTTTCTTCATGATCTCTGACAACTAAATCTGGCCTATTGGCCTTAATTTCTCTATCTGTGTGTATTGCAACCATTCAGCATCCTTCTTTTGCTCCTGGTCTTTGCTCTAAATGTCACTCCATAAACTTTGATTGTCAGTGTTATCTGGTATTAACTTTTCATCTGTACACTCTCCATTTATTTCTTTATAGAATCTCTTCTGATCTACTGTGAATAACCTATTCTGGTGGTAACTCTTCATTCTTTGGTCGTATCTTACCATCTTTGCTTTCTTTGCAACGAGGCATTATTTCAGTTCCTCCATTATCACTTTCAGGCCCTTTCTTTCAATATTATACTTCCTGTTCAGTGCCTTGTATTTTTGTTTGCTTTAAGCTCCTCCTTTTCTTTACGGTATAACCTAGAAATGTCCGTCGAGAGCATATCTAACCCCACCTGCATTCTTCTTGTCCGCCATGGTCTTTTCTTTTGCCAATCCCATTATATTCCTTATTTATTTATTTATTTATTTATTTATTTATTTATCTATTTATTTTTACATCAATACCCACATTTTCTGCTACAACAATACTTGCTGCCTTCATCAAATTATTTGTTCCTGTGATGATTTTTGTTCTGATGTATTTCAGAATTTCATTCACATTTTTCGTTTCTTGGTTCAATTTTCACCGATCAACCTTTCTAAGTTTGCACATGATTTCGCTACCACTCTCCTGTTGCTTTGCTTTTATTCTGTCGTAGATTGCCTTTTGCCAGTTTGTCATGCCACCATTAGTTTTATTGTATTCTTCCAAACCATCTATATGTCTCTCATCGAGCAAGCTATCACTGTTCCTTTCCTGTTGTCTATTAGAGATTTCACCTTTGCTTTCCGCTGAGATTACTTTTATCAGTAGGAACTATATGTTCATCGTTTCTTCTGCTGCTGTTTTCCAATACCCGTCTTTTGATAGATTTGAGCTCTATTTCTGTGAACCAATGATATATTCTTATTGCTCTAGCTTTATCATATAATCTCTATTCTGTAAGTTGAAGCAATCCTCTTTCTCTCCATTGATTATACATACGGTGTTGGTATCCTCTAAGATGAACACCATTTACGTCTACCGGTTTGATCAGGTAGTAACACTACATGAACACAGCATTGATTTGTTTGTTCCACCTACGTCGTTTGTACTGGTTCCTTGCTGGATAACGACTGGCTGAAGTCGGACCAGTATCTCTGAGCCTGTCGGGTGTATCACTGTCACCATCAAGGGCTTCAGTTTCATTACCACCATTATTCACCATTTTTTTTTCATTGTCACTCATATGAGGTAGCGATTATCAGGTTGCGCAATTGCCAGTGTTCTTATTGAGATATCATCACAAGATGTATCATCAATCAGAGCATAAGGAAATTCCAGCCGCTTCCTTTCATAATTGTTATCAAAACTGATATTATTTTCATTTTTTTTACTACTATTTGTCATTGTTAATATTTCCTCTCATCCGACATGAGTTTTTGCTAAATTATTATTATTATTATTATAATTTTTACCACCATTACCATTATGACAATCATTATCATTATTTCCAGTTATTATTAAAAGATATTATTGATTGTTGTTTAGTTTCAACTTTGTCTTGTACATGATATGATCATAAATATGTGTGTTTAAGGGAATAGTAGGAATAAGATAGAGAGCTTGCTGGATACATTCAATTCGACAGGTCTGTAAATAGACTCGGTAGATGGTGAAGAGATAAGAAATGGTCATCCTTGAGCGATAAGGAGACAAAAGCAGCCTCATACCCTTAGGGTCAGCAGAGGTCAAATGTGCTTACTACTACTAGCGATGAATTAGAGCAGTGATCCTGGCCTTGAAAAGTATCAAGTCAACATTTTCTATTTTTAATTACTGAATTTATTATTATTATTATTATTATTATTATTATTATTATTATTATTATTATTATTATTATTATTATTATTATTATTATTATTATTATTCAGTAGTTTTATTTTTATAACGTGCTTTCACTTCACTACCGAGCGCAGCTCTGTGCGCCTTGGGTATGTGCTGTGGTTTGCTGTGGTGCTCTTATGGTTACTGTATTGAATGTATTTTGCGTAGGATGTGTGCTGTGCCCAGTAGTGCAATTTTCTGTATGTTATATATATATTTGTAAGTCCTGGTGTTTTTGTTATGTATTTGTCTGAATATTTTTTTTTATTATACCCAAGGCACCTACTATAATAGGAATTGTTTCTGTTTTTAGATTCCACATTCGAGTTACTTCTATTTCCAGGTCTTTGTATTTTGAAAGTTTTTCCATTTCTTTTAGAGAGACGTTGTCATCTGCTGGTATTGATACATCAATTAGAAAGCATTTTTTTTCTTCATGATCTTTGACAACTATATCTGGTCTATTTGCCTTAATTTCTCTATCTGTGTGTATTGGCATATCCCAGAGTATGGTTGCTTTCTCGTTTTCTGTGACCTTTTCTGGCGTGTGTTTATACCATGTTTTTTCTGTTGTTATTCCATTGTGTTGGCATAGCTTCCAGTGTATATAGGTCCCTGTTCTGTCGTGTTTGTGAATATATTCCTTCTTAGCCAGGACTGGACAGCCAGAGATAATATGATTTATTGTTTCTTGTCCATCTCGAACACATTCTGCAGTTACTTGTCATGTTTCTTTTCATTATATGTTTTTGGTAATTTCTGGTGGGGAGGCTTTGGTCTTGTGCAGCAATTAAAAATCCTTCAGTCTCTACTTTGAGTCCTGAGCTTCTCAACCATTGGTGGGATTTTTCTCTGTCTATTTCTTTCGCATTTAGTTTAGCCCAGTATTTACCATGTAGGGGCTTTTCTTGTCATCGTTTTATCATGGTCCGTTGCTGTTCTAGTTTTAGTTTGGATGTCATTTGTTTTATAGCTTTTGTTGTTTCTTCTTCTTCTTCTTCTTCTTCTTCTTCTACTTGTTGTTGTTGTTGTTGTTGTCCTTCTTCTTCTTCTTCTTCTTCTTCTTCTTCTTCTTCTTCTTCTTCTTCTTCTTCTTCTTCTTCTTCTTCTTCGTATTTGTTAGGTAGATTGATTTCTTGTTTGTATTTGTCAGCTTCCTTAAATACTGAAAACAGTTTTTTGTTTTGCTCGTGTTTTGTGGCTATTTGTATTAATTTTCCTTGCTTCTGGAGTAGGTATTTTTGCAGTCTTATGGTGGTTATTTTATAATAGTTTTCCAGCTGTATAAGACCTCTGCCACCTTCTGTGCGTTGTATATATAGCCTTTCTATGTCAGATTTTGGGTGGTACATCCTATATTCTGTCATTATTTTTTCTTGTTTTCCTGTCTATTTTACATAGTTCGTTTAGTGTCCAGTTAAGGATGTTGTAGCTGTAGCTTATAACTGGGACAGCTAAAGTGTTGATACCCATTATCTTGTTTTTAGCATTGAGCTCTGTTTTCAGTATTGATCTAACTCGTCTATAGTACTCTTTCTTTATTTTTCTTTCATTTGTGTATGTTGTATCCTATCTAGTTCATTGACTCCTAAATATTTATATGGTTCGCTTTCGTCGAGTTCTCTTATTTCATTGACTTTATCTAGTGTTATATTGCTACTTTTAACTAATTTTCCTCTTTTCAGGGTTGCTTTGTCACATTTTTCTAATCCGAATTTCATATATATTTCCTTGGTAAAGCCGTGTACTGTCTGTAGTAGTGTTTCTAGCTCTTTGTCATTTTTTGCATATAATTTTAGGTCAACCATATATAAAAGGTGGCTGACTGTTTTTCCGTAGCATTTGTAACCGCATCCAGTTCTATTTAGCAATTCAGTTAAAGGTGTGAGTGCCAGGCAGAACAGGAGTGGAGATAGCGTGTCTCCCTGGAATATTCCTCTTCTAATGGGGATGGCTTTCGTTTTCACAAGTCCCTCTTTTGTTTGGAGCTGTAGCACTGTCTGCCATTTGTTCATTGAGTGCCTTATGTATTTTATAATAATTGGTGCCACCTTGTTTATGGCTAGTGTTTCCAGAATCCACGTGTGGGGAACACTGTCGAAAGCCTTTTGGTAGTCCACCCAGGCCATACTGAGGCCTTTCTTCTTTCTGCGGCTGTCTTCAGTTATGGCTTTATTGATCAATAATTGGTCTTTACAGCCGTATGAGCCCTTACAGCATCCCTTCTGCTCTTCTGGAAACAGGTTGTTATTTTCCAGGTGCTTACTCAATCTCTGCGATATTATTGCAGTAAAGGCTTTGTAGATCGTAGGGAGACAGGATATAAGTCTATAGTTTTGTGGTTTCTCCGTCTCCGTGGATTTGGGGATTTAGATGGTTTTCCCTTTCGTGAGCCATTCAGGCATTGTCTCTGGTTCTGCTAGTATGTTTTTAAAGTTTTCTGCCAGCTTTTTATGCATTCCTGGCAGGTGTTTTAACCAGAGGTTGGGGATCTTGTCGTGTCCAGGTGCCTTCCAGTTGCTTAGTCTTTGCGGTGTCTGGGTGACCTCTTCAGTTGTTATAGGGGCCCAGAGTTGCTCAGGTGCTAAGTTCGTCGTTTTAATGGTCCTTTTCTGGGGTTGTTGTTGCTTCACCGACCATATTTGTTTCCAGAATTCTTCCAGTTCTTCTGCTGTTGGTGCTGCAGTAATGTCTATTTTAATTTTACCCAGTTCTTGGTAGAGTATTTTGGGGTTGGATTTGAACTGTTTGTTTTGTTCAAAGAACGTTGGCGTTTCTCATACCGGCGGATCCTTTGTGCTTTGGCAAGGATGTCTTGCTTTAGTTTTTCTTTTGCCTCAGGTAAGTCTTTCTCTGTAATGCTGTATTTGTACAGTATTTTTGTTTTCTTCTTGTTACTTAGTTGTGTTGATTGTCTACTAATTTCTTTGAGAATCGATAAATCTTTTCTCTTTTTTTAAAATTTTATTCTGGATGTTGTTTATCCACAAGGTTTGTTTGGGTGGTAGAACTCCTGTTCGGATGGGTTTGAGTGAGTATCCTGCTTCTTTTGTGGCTGAAGTGGCTGCCGCATATATTATGTCATTTAGCTCAGTGATATTGCTTGTTGTTTCTGTGGTTGTTAGTTCCGTGACGGCCAGGTTTATGCTATTTATTATTGATGTTGTTTTATTGTCTATTTTGAATTTTGGGAGATATAATCTGTGGTCCATTCTAAGATCTGTGGTTTTCAGTTCTTCGGTTATTCTCATTTTCATAGTATCGTAATTATTAGGTTTCACTTCGTTATTCCCAGGCTTTAGATTTGTTTTGCCTTCCTTTTCATTCATATGTTTGTCTGTGGTGTTCTGGATTGGTGCTTTTTGTACACTATTATCCATCTCTACGGTCTGGGTTTGTTGTTTTTTGTTTACTTCGTTTTTGCCGGAAATGTTACGTTTGTCCTCGTGTTCTGCTATCTCAGTGTTTATATTATTATTTGGCATTGCTGTGTGACTATTATCTAGATTTTTCTGATGTATTTTTCCTTTCAATTGTTCTATTTCTATTTCTGATATCTTTTTTGCTTTTAGAATATATCTTCTTATGTCAGCTAATTTGTTAGGGTTCATTGTTTTATCGAGGTCTTTATTTACATTATTTTTCTTCCATATTTTATATGTATGTGTTGTTGCGTTTTCGTTTTTTGGGTAGAGCACTGCTGTGTTTGTGTTTGGGTTTGGAGATGGTCTGAATTTTGATGTAACACGTGTGTTTACGATCGCTGTGCGGGTAGTGGAGGTATCAAGTTAAAATACATCGTTATATTTGGAAAAATAGAAAAAAATTTCAATGAGTATTACTTACTCGGATATAGTCCAACTCTTTGTCAGCTATTTTTTTGGCTCCATGCGATGTCTTTATTTCCGATGTTTTTGGATAAATTTCGGAGCAGTGATTTATCGTTCTCACATGTTAAACTTCCCCGGTGTCTTCTCCTTAAACTTCCCCGGTGTCTTCTCTTAAACTTCCTCGGTGTCTTCTTACTTCCCCGGTGTCTTCCTTATTATTATTATTATTATTATTATTATTATTATTATTATTATTATTATTATAGGCATAGGAGTGGTGGTGTGGTAAAGTAACTTGCTTACCAACCATATGGTTCCGGGTTGAGTCCCACTGCGTGGCACCTTGGACAAGTGTCTTCTACTATAGCATCGGGCTGACCAAAGCCATGTAAGTGGATTTGGTAGTCGGAAACTGAAAGAAGCCCGTCATATATATGTATATATATATATGTATGTGTGTGTATATGTTTGTGTGTCTGTGTTTGTCCCCCTAACATCACGTGACAACCGATGCTGGTGTGTTTACGTCCCCGTAAGCTAGCGGCTCAGCAAAACGGAACGATAGAATAAGTACTAGGCTTACGAAGAATAAGTCCTGATGTTGATTTACTCGACTAAAGGCGGAGCTCCAGCATGGCCACAGTAAAATGACTGAAACAAGTAAAAGAATATATTATTATTATTGCTATTATTATTATTATTGACTTTGCACATCATGCAATATCGTAAGGTCGTTGATTGAAGATATTATGTCTACCGGGGTTTTTTACTGTTTGTCAAGTCACAACAAGGACCTCAGACAGACTACTTTACGCAATATGCGTGCAGGTCCAAGTAATGCCGATTTTTTTGCAATACATCTAGATTTTAGGGTATTTCTAACTCCCATCATTATTATTATTAATATTATTATTATTATTATTATTATTGCTGTTGCTGTTGTTGTTGTTGTTGTTGTTGTTGTTGTTGTTGTTGTTGTTGTTGTTATAATAATAATAATAATAATTATTATTATTATTATTATTGTCATCATCATCATTAATACCGACACAGCGAGCTGAGAGAATAGACTAACCCCTCTTTCTTAAATTCCAGGCTTTGTGGCTACATTATAAAGGAATATTATTATTTTTGTTATTGCTGCAGTTATTGTTGATGTTATTTTCTACTTATGCAGACATGTTATTTTTCCTTTGGCTGTTGGCTAGTCGTTCATCTATTTTTCCAAAGATTTTCAGAGAAAAAGATTATGGTTTAAAATGCTTATTTTTTCTTTACAAATCCGTGAATTTAATGTAATTTATTCTCACTATATTTGAAAAATAAACGAATTATATTGAACATTTTATTCTATTTTCGTTTGAGTATATGGATTAATATTTCACAATAAAATGGATTAATATTATATATATGTGTGTGTATGTATATATATATATGTGTGTGTATGTATGTATGTATGTATGTATGTATATGTATATATATATATATATATATATATATATATATATATATATATATATATATATATATATATATATAGACACTGATATTATTATAAACAATAATATCCTTATGTATATTTACATATATATATATATATATATATATATATATATATATATATATATATATATGTGTGTGTGAATGTATGTATGTATGTATATATGTAGGTAGGTAGGTAGGTAGGTAGGTAAGTAGGTATTGCAAGAAATATATTAAAATTGTTTTTGCATAAAAATATTTAATTTTAACTTGGAACAAAAAAGTTAACTTTTTTTGGTTTTGATGCAGTTCATAATAGCATAAATGGAAATGGTCAATACTATCCGTAAAAAAAATTATAAAGATAGAAATAACTGTGAATGAACACAAAAGAATACTACATAGGCAAGTTTGCTTTACAACCCGACATACATTTTTCAAAGTCAGAAATTATTAGCTTATAGTTTTCAGAATGTTTGAGCAAGAGGAACAACAACTACAACATTGCCACCTTCACCGAGACAGAAATTTCGTTGTCTGAGAATTGCCCAAATGAAGTAACTTTTATTATCTCTCTATGTCTTGCCTTAATTACCTTCAAAATTCACCCACTGAAGCGCAGACCTAACTGAAACAATAGTAAAATTCAATTCATAAGTAATCTATCACCTTACTCGATGAATTCATTCAAGCGTGGACAAAACGGAAAACCGGTACACCTTTGTCTTACGAAATATGGGCGGTTATATTTTCTATACATTTAACAGACAAGCTGAAAGCAGATCTCGCATGTATATTTTATAAACCCACGAACATAAACCTTTTAGCTTCATCTGTTTGATTTTCAAAACTGAGGAAATATGCCGCAGCCAGTTATAGATTGTGCAGGAAACATTTGCAACTAAGTTCAGCTTAGTTAAATTGGGCTATGGAATATTAACTCATTTCACGTTGTCGTTTTGTAAAATAATATGCGTAGGTGATGAGTGGGTGATGTATAGGTGATGTACATGTGTGATGTACATGTACATGTGTAGGTGATTAGTGCCCAAGTAGTAAGAAACAATGTTCACTTGTGAGAGGGTCAGTAACGACTTGCAATTAATTTTGACCTAGCAAAACGAAAGGCCGTTTCCGTGACGCGCTTTCATTGCAGAAATTAATTAAAAGAAATGACTTACAGTGATAACAATTGAAAAGGACGACTGCAATAGTCTGAAACAAAATGCTTTCATTCATTGTCTCGTAGATACAATACGAGAGTTATTATCATGCAGATAATTCAGTCTGTCAATATTTGAATGCTTATAGGCTTCCATTTATTCATCCTTTCAAAGATTTGTCCGTGATTAGATTGAACAGGGGATAACAATAATCTTCATTAAGTGATTTTGTAATTTCATTATTATTATTTTTACTATAATTGTTGTTATTGTTTTTGCTTGTAGTGATGATAGTAATGATGATGATGGAGCTGGTAATAGTAGGACTTGTGGAAATGTTTCTGTTCAAACTCTACATTTTCCTAACATAGGAAGCAGTGGCACAACATCAACGTTTGATGAGTAAGAAGGGATGGTAATTTTAAAATTCTAATGTATCGTAAAAGTTATTTAAGAAGAAATTAAAATGAGTGAGAAGCTAATTCTGATGAAGACGACTATAGATTCAGAGTTCTTTGAAAGACAAGTTGTACGAAACGATAACAGGGATGCAGTTCGATTAGTAGAACATAAAGACGCTCATCGGCACAATGCAAAGAGTACCGAGAATATGACATTAACCTCAAAATTATACTGATAATAACCATAATAATATTACCGCTAGCTAAATCAAGATTATCAAGTTGATATGAATGGTTCTTTTGTTCTTCATTTCTGCATATGAAAAAAGAAACAACTGGATGCATCTAGTGTGTAAACTCTACAATGCATCTCTTTATGTACGCATTTAGTGTGATAACTTGCATAAATTAGCATGTTTATATAATACACCTTACATTTTTACTGCGTAATTATTTGTATATTCTCATAAATTTCAGATATTCCTATCCTTATACTGTGTAACATTTTTCACCCCACGCAGCCTGATGCTTGCCAAGGTATTAAGTCGTGAGAAATTCGATTTCAGTAATCTGCTGAAAATTTGTGACAAGAAGGAGAGATGACGTCTTCAATTTAGGGCAAGGTTTGGAAGGAACTAGTCAGTTCCAAAGACTCTCAGGCTTTAGACTACTCTGGATAACTTCCTGAAATACTTGGTCTGCCATGCTACCAGTTCAAGATTAACTCAACATGCGTTAAAGTACAGTTGGATCAGACAAATGAAGATGCTCACAAAACAATGAAGCTCTTTGAAAGGCATTCGTACATAGTTTACATATGTATCTGTTGCAAACTGTACTATGATGTGTGAGAACAAATACCGTTATCAGATGAGGTCCCTATCAACACAGTGTTATCGTTTGCTTCCAACGAGAAGACAAACAGGTAGTTCCCTTCGCCTCATGAAGTGGGAGAAGTGGCTGAGTGGTGGAAGACGTGCAAAGAATTGAGGACGGATGCTTTCCTTTTCGGTCAAGGCATTTTAAACTACCCCTTCGAGAGAAAGGTTAGGGAGGAGAGGGAAATGATTGACTCAAGGCAGTTTGACCACAGTTGGGTGATTATAGATAAAATGGTAACAGAGTATGGAAGCATTTAAGCTCGTATCAACAGGTTAGAAAATAACAGTTTGGAGAGAACAGCTGAGAGAATAGGCATGAGCTTGCGTCAGGAGACCTGCATCATACATCATTGGTAGATTATATTTAGATTTTTTAAAACTGATTTTAGATGACCCCCCCCCCCCCCACTAACTCCGTATTAACCGGTTTTCGAAATATCACCTTCCATGCACAACCCAGACACATCGTAGTCCAGCGATAACGCGTGTTCCAGCGTTAGGTGTCAGAGACTATATTGTACAATAAACCATTTATTTTGGAAGTTATGATGTTTTGTGATACAATGATACAATTAGTTGTTTTTGCAGCAAGTTAAGCAAAGATGTTTGTTACCGCATAAAGAAAATTATCGGAAATGAATCACTCATTTTCCTTCTCTCACTCTTTCACTCTCTCTTTCTCTCTCTGTCCATCTATCTATCTATCTATCTCTATTTCTCTTTATCTCTCTCCATCTCTCTCTCTTTATCTCTCTTTCCATCACACTTTCCCACTCTTTCTTTCTCTCGCTTTCTCTCTCTCTCTCTCTCTCTCTCTCTCTCTCTCTCTCTCTCTCTCTCTCTCTCTAACTTTTTCTCGTACACGTAGACTTCGTAGACTTTCGTATCTTTAGTGTAGTTGAGTGAACGAGCAGTTATATCCTTACATCAGTACAATTTATCGCATTTAGAGACAATGCGAATTTGTCGTACATAGGAAAGGCGAAGAAGGTGGCTGTGTGGTAAATAGCTTGCTACCAACCACATGGTTCCGGGTTCAGTCCCACTGCATGGCAACTTGGGCAAGTGTCTTTTACTATAGCCTCGGGCCGACCTAAGACTTGTGAGTGGATTTGGTAGACGGAAGCTGAAAGAAGCTCGTCTCGTATATATATATATATATATATATATATATATGTGTGTGTGTGTGTGTGTGTGTGTGTGTGTGTGTGTGTTTGTGTGTGTGTTTGTCCCCAACATTGCTTGACAACCGATGCTAATGTGTTTACGTCCCCGTAACTAAGTTGTTCGGCAAAACAAACTCATAGAATAAGTATTAAGCTAACAAAGAATAAGTCCTGAGGTTGATTTGTTCGACTAATGGCGGTGCTCCAGCATGGCCGCAGTCAAATGACTGAAAGAAGTGAAAGAATGAAAGAATACCAAGATCATAACATAATTATAATCATTGCTATTGTTGTTAGTAGCTGTAGTAGGTGTAGGAACAGAAGTAGCATCAGCGGCAGCAGTGGCAGCTGCTGTGGTGGTGGTGGTAGTGGTGGTATAATAATAATAATATAAATAATAATAATATTATCATCATTATTATTATTACAAGTATTATTATTACAAGTAGTAGTAGTAGTAGTAGTAGTATGAGGATATTGGATATTAAGTTTTGTGGCTTCAACTATTGATAGAAGTGATGTATTCGAATTATTCTATGTAGTTCCATTAATCTCTTTTCACCGATTACACAAACAAAACTCAAACGAAATACAGACATGCGCACACACACACACACACACACACACATACACACACACACACACACACACACAGAGAACCGCACACACATACATATAGTTATATGTGTGTGTACGTATATATATATATTGTATATGTATATGTTATATATACATATATATATTGTATGTATATATATACATACAATTGTGTATATATATCTATATAGATAGATATAGATATATATACAGATACACTCAACGTGAATGAATCGATTGTAATTAAGCACAATGTGCTATGTTTTCAATATTGTTAGTGATTAGTAATGCTTTTCAGACACTAAGAAATAAAACGATTTCTCTGTTTCCTTTCAGTAAAGATTATACGTTCCTATTCATTGAATTTTAAAATTTAATATTTTATTTCAATCATACAATTTAATTGGTCCTTAACAGCACTACACCCCTTGGGAATTTTACCCTCTTTCATTCTCGTTCCCTGCTGTTTTATGTGTAATGTTTCGTTATTTATTTTGTTTCAATTAAAATACATTAAATGAAGTGTAAGACACTAGTTGTGTATTTATATATGTTTGAGCTTCTGTGTTTGCTTTTAGGAAATTCTAATTCAGAAAATCGAAATAAATATTCTTTTAAGTCAATTTGTTTTATATAGCGATAGATTGTTTCCATTTCAGCAGTAAGTAAATGGAATTTATTTTTCTATTTTGCAACGGTTGTACAACCCATGAACCAGTAAACATAACGGATGCTAAAAGGGATCTCAGTATGTTATATCTAACACTCTAACCTTTACGAGATTAAAAGAGTCTGGCTTATAACGGGAAATGAAAGAAACAATCCATGACAGCGTGGGTAGTGCACCGCCTGAATGATAATCAATAATGATTAAGAGTTAAATGTATTTTATAACTGATCAGTATAACTACTGATGACCTACGCCTAAAGAAAATAGCAACACACTGAGGATCAATAGAGCCGTATAACCCACTATGACAATTTCATAAAATTGTCGTAAGTATCGAGAAATTAACGGAAATTTATCTAACATATTCCTAACAAGTTCCTGTGTGACTAAACCAGTGGTGTAAAGCGTGCAGATCAAGAAAATATTTGGTCCGGTTCTCGGCTCAATTTTTATATTGAAAATATCTCCAATTATCTGTTTTCAAATATAAAATATTACATAAAATATAAACGGAAGACTTGTTCCAATAATTTGAGAAATATTTGAAATTGTAAATGCTTTACACTGCAGTTTGTTAAGGATACAAAATTCGAATTCTTGCAACAAGAAAAATAAAAGTTAAAAACCCATGCACCTCAAAGTGATTTCTATTTAACTGTTGGTTGCATTTCCGACTTACTAACTCTCTTCAGCACCATGTACTGAGGGTGGCAACGATGAGATGGCTAGAAAGCTTTGCTTCAGTTACCTCAAGCCTGTCGATGATGTTAATTCTCAGCGTATTCTAGCCGCCATGCATGAACAAATTCGTTAGTAGATTTCAGAAGCAATGACGGAAAGAATCCTAAAGTAGAGCCATCTCAAATATGTTTGCGAAGCGTTTGAGGCTGTAAAGGATTTTTACTGCAGTTTGACGTGGATAAGAGGTCTCGCTGTCCACCATAGACTGCAGTGAAATATCTTAATAATATTGACTGTTTTACAACAAAGGAAGATATATTTTCTGTTCAGCTCGGAGGTGTTTCTCTTGGTTTCTAGAGCTGAAGGGAACTAATAATTTGACATTCATCCCACAGACTAATGCAGGTAAAATTCTGAACTACGTTGTTTTAAAACGTTTTGACATTTCTCCGTATGCATATGTATGTATGTATGTATGTATCTATCTATCTATCTATCTATCTATCTATCTATCTATCTATCTATCTATCTATCTATACACACTTGTGCACATGCACGCACACACACACAGGAAGGTAGAAGATAGATAGATAGATAGATAGATAGATAGATAGATAGATACAGAGGGAGAGAGAGAGAGAAGAGAGTCTTCAGCAGACTTTCATAGAAAGATAGACACAAAAACCTACACACACATTGAGGCACAGGTAAAAGAGAAGATTCGCAAAGGCTTGAATTTGTTTAGGCCTATGCATTAACTAGCAAGCGATCGAAAAATAAATGTATAAAAACAAATGTACAGCAATCAAAGCAGCGTTTCATATACAGAAGCGTATGCAATCGCAGAAAATCACATAAAATGTTCCACAAACACAACATATCTCGCGCCTCACAAATAGGCAGTGTCATCAAGGCATGACCTTTCTATTTTGAAGACTAAAAACCTTTTGAAGACTAAAAACCTTGTTTACTTATTCTTTAATATCTTTTAAATATCTAATATTTTACATCTAATGAATATTTCCTTTTATTTATTTTAATGTATATAGTTGAAGACAAAGGAAAAAACCATTATACACGTGTGTGCTTGTGTGTGCAATCATGTACACGAGTATATGTATAAAGATATATTTTTGTGTGAATACACACATATATGCATGTGCACATATGCGCAAATCTATCAAACTTACACACATACACAGGTATATGTATATATGTATATATAAAACATCAGACAGTTGCCAATATGTAAGAGAGACCATTAAGAAAATGATTTTACCAATCATATCACACTGACACAATCTTTGCAACGCATGGAAGATGCATTAATTGTATAATTATAAAATAAATCGAAAACCATCCGCGTGTTAATTTTGATTAACTGGCCATAGCATGGATCAGTTTCTTGGACAGAAATTCCTGTCGGTATAATTTATAATATCACGATTCTCCTTTAACTAACCAAAGAGATGCATTTAATCCGACAATGCTTCTAGCATAAAATTCAGTGAAATAGACAAAGAGGGAGAGAGTAGAAGAAACACACGGACATAAGCGAGAAAGATTCAGAAACCAATCAACAATAGACTGCTCGAGAGAAATGATGTGCAACGCAATGAAAGCCTTGTCATATATTTCGACATGATGAACCAAGCCATAACTTTAAGAGGGCGGGCTGAAAAGTTCATACGCTGACTATGAAGGAATGACGCCAGAGCTGTGAAATCTTGTATGCATTAGTTTCAACCCTTCTTATTATAATTGAATTGTTTCTCCCCAGGTAAACGGACATTTGATTCTTCACAGAAGACTTCAAATGCAACCATTTGCGAGTTTTCTTGAAAATGAACAAAATTTGGCATTGTGGTGTTACCATGAATCTACTGAAAAAGGGGTTTAGTCCCCAATGACATTCATGCCGATACATGGTTGCTACATTAAGGGATGATGTTCCACTTTATCAACACTCCAAAAGTGAACAGCTAGGTTTAGGAGGAGAAGGGAGATATTTGAACATCACCCATGATCTCGACGTCCTGAACCCCCATGACCAAGGCAAACATTGATCGTGATCATCAAAACGTGGCGGATGACAGGAGTTTGAATATAAATCAAATAGTCTATGCTGTTAGCATATACCGAGGGGGAGTTGAGGATATTCTGCACAATGAACTTGGCACGACGAAGGTTTCATTCCGATGGGTGCCATGTCTTCGGCACCTGATCGAAAGCGCACGAAGCTGATCATATCACGGGCAAGTCTGACATTTTTTGCGACATCTCCATCTGGTTTCCTTAAACGTTTTATTTGCCAGGATGAATGCTGGGTTCATCACTTTGAGCCAGAAACAATCAATGCACTGGAAACACCCCTCCAAAGAAGACTAAGATTGTTTTATCTACAGGGAAGGTGACGGCCTCAGGTTTTAGGATAAAAAAGGCATTGTGTTTACTGACTATCTTCAAAGTGGCACATCATCAATGGAGAGTACTAGGCCAATTTGCTGGTGCTTTTACGAAAGTCTTTGAAGATGAAATGTCTAGGAAAACTGACAAAAGGGCTTTTGTTTCATCAGGGCAATGTTCCAGCAACCATGTCCATGGTTTCAATGGCTGTTGTGCGTGAGTTTGTTTGGGACTGGCTGCACATCCTCTTGATACTGAGTATCATCTGCTGATCAACATGAAAATTCACTTGATTGGGAACTAGTATCGCAGTGATGATTAAGTCATATCTGCTGATGATGACATTTTTGACCAACAGGAAGAAAGCTTTTCCATCAATGGGATCTAAGTACTGCAGAATCGACGAAACAAGTGTGTGTTCCGCAAGGTGCACTATGTGGAAAAATAAAGCTCATTTGGCCATATTCCATGAGAGTATGTTTGTCAGCCTATGAACTTTTCAGGCGATACTTCTAAGTAGAATTTGAGTACAACAGTGGGATTATACGTCCATAAAAAATAGACAATATGAATATTTAATAGTTTAAATAAATAAGAATTTTATGTCCTAAATGGCTTTAAAATGCATTTTGCGTGTATCAGGAGAGATACGTACTTTAAATAATCAGTGGTAGTTTAAATTCGACCTTGGATTATACTAAAATTACTGGTAGGTTTGAGCCGACGTATTTCTCGAACAAGAAGCAGCATCTGCACACACTTTAATTTAAATGCTACAGTTATAAAAGGTAAGCGGTATGTTTTTACAAACGTAGCTCTGCTTCAGTCAATGTCCGAGTAAAAGACGTGTTCGTGCACAGTTAAGACACCTGTGACCATACATCTACAAGATCGTACTAGTACATGTATTAAATAACAAAGACATTGACTTTGCTACTAGATATATAGTAACAACTACACTACTTAGTCTATCGCTGCTGCTACTACAACTATAATTATTATTGCTGCTGCTACTACTACTACTACTACTACTACTACTACTACTACTACTACTACTACTACTACTACTACTACAATAGGCAAACTAAGATCTTTTATGCTCTCTGTCGAACTCATTAAAATAGCGACGAAATCTCATCTCTTCAGAATTGCATACGATAAATGGAATCATGTAAATTGAATGTAGGAATTTAAACCAATAGTCGGTAATTTAAGATATAAAGAAACCATAGAAAGGACATGCTGGATAACGTAATATAGAGACCACTAACCTGTAGAGCTTCCTTCGCACGTCAGAGTGAGCAGGAATAACCTTGGTCTATGCAACATACTTCGTAACTCGAGTACCCTACAGAATCCGTTTGTGTGGGTGTTTTTATACATATACATTACATACACACACATACGAGGTCTGGCCAAGAAGTATCCGGACTGTCGCTATAGTAACGCATCTAAAGTATACAGAGTAAAGCCGCTTGGCAAAGATTACCCTTGAACACTGCTGTGCGTGCGCACTAAGTTTTAACATTCTAGCTCACGTCCGCTGCTTGGAAGAAAGGTGTGGAGCGTTTGATCGTCGCATTCACCATGAAAGAGAAAGTTGCCATGGCGATACCTCCTCAAAGGCCTACGGAACGTTGCTGAAAGTGTATGGGGAGGAGTGTATGGAAAGGAATGTATGATCCGCACACAAGTGTACGAGTGGTTCAGACGTTTCTAAGATGACCGAAAAAATGTCGATATTGACGCATTTTCTGGGAGAACCGTAACCAGAACTGAGAGAATAGTGGAAGTGAGCTTGAACGTTAAAACCTAGTACGCATGCACAACAGAATTCAAGGTCAATCTGTGTCAGGCGGCTTTTCACTTTGCGTGCTTTAGCTTCGTTACAATGTCAATAGTCCGGATACTTATTGATCTCGTACACACACACACACACACACACACACACACACACACACACACACACACATATATATATATATATATATATACACACAGAGTTTTGAAGCATTTTATGTTGTTTCTCGTTAAAGGTAAAAAGAAGGGTTACAAATACCACTGCGTACACTGTACACATCTGTGGCTACTTTCGATAGATCGAAACACAATTGTAGTGGCTTTGTGTTACGTAATGTTAATAAAATTATCCTAGATGTTCCACCTATTGCTTCTGTAACACTATGCCAATATAGAACTGTATTTAAAAAATCATGTTTGTTATACCATTATTTGAATTGTTTGTCTACAGTAAATTGCAGTTAACACCTTAGGTTGATGAAAATATATAGAAAACGAAGTCGAAGAAACAATGACATAAAAGTACTAAAAGTTCTTGTGTGATAATTCAGTAAATTACAAAGTATTTTCTAAAGAAAATAGAGCTCTTCGTAATAGAGTGTTTTATACATAACAGATGAGTAGAATATTACTTACACTCGATAATAAACATGTGATTTTACTTCTGATTAAAAGATATTTGCCAAAAGTGTTTACATTCACACATACACACAAACGAAAGGTACACACACACACACACACACACACACACACACACACACATAAACATTCATAGAAGCTTGCTACATACAAACATATTTATTTTGCTATTCCGGAAAAGCTTCTCATTCGCTTGCTCGATAGATAGATAGATAGATAGATAGATAGATAGATAGATAGATGGATGGATGGACGGATGCACAGACAGACGGACGGACGGATGGATGATGTGTGTGTGTTTAAGTGTCCGTGTACTTGTATGTATGTGTATGTGTATGTGTTAAATTAGTTCTTTCGATGTTTATATAATGAAAATTAGAATAATTTACAAGTTGTTTGACTTTTGCATTCACCACCACCCGCAACGTTACCAGCGTTACCCTCACTCTCATTCCTAGCACGACTCTCACCACCACCATCTGGAGACTACTAGCGCACCTTTAGGAATATGAAGATACATACACTTATGTTATCTGTAATTCTAAATGACTGGAAAATATACTATAATGTTTGTCTATGTAAGTCAAATACGCAGAAATGGAATCGGCGATTTAATTAGTATCGCCAGAAGCAAAATCGCAGGATACTGCTAAAAATTGAACCAATGATACTTCACATTCCTTCTACATACCTTGTTGCTCTGACCTTCATGTTCCATTCAACATTATGAAATGTAATTTATTGTATAGACCCAATATAATTTATTGTAGGTAAGATCTCAGTGTCAGATTTCATAAAAGCCAAATTTATGAGAAGCAAAATACATTTTGACAGAGCTGTAGAATCAATTTAACATCTTGCTTCATGTAAAATTGTGTTCAAACGAACAAAAGTTGCAGTTCAGGCTTTTTCAACGGCCAATCATTCCCAGTGATATAAGCCTTTACTTGTCTCGAGCGTTAACACATTAAACCAACATCATTATTCGTTAGTTAGAGGCTACTTTTCCAAAAACTTTCTGGTTTCATTTATTTCATTCCCAGTTTCAGTTGGTAAAATTGCAAAAACGAAATGCGTTTCCCTCTTTAATTATTCTATCTAAAACGAAAAGTATTTCTTAATCCCATTAGGTTATTTAATCAAAACTAAATGATGTTCATCTTCCAATGTGAAAAAGAAATATATACAATTTGACACGAAATGACTTGATTATCTGTGCATTTTAAATCCCATTGCAAAACAAATAACATTATAGAATGAATTGAAATTCACATGCAAACGGTACAGTTTAGTTGTTTCGTTACAGATGAATACCCCAGTGTACTACCTAAAAATTTGGTGTCATAAATACGACACTAATGAGCAGAAAATTTGCAATAGAGCAATCTAAACGGAAACCAAATTTCTTGCTTGAGACTCGAGCGAGAACAACAAATCTTCAATCATGAAAATAAGATTATTAAGACTTTTATTATTAGGGTAGATGGTTGTCTGTCAAGTTTCAAAATTGACTAAAATCTATTGTCTTATGTACCATTTCTTGCTCTTTCTATTTCATTTTGCATATACTTAAATGTACACACATATATACAAGCATACATACATACATCCATACATACATACAAACATACATACATACTTACATACATATATACATACATACATACATACATACATACATACATACATACATACATACAAATGACTGTGACATTTGCCTAGACTCATCATTCAGTTATTCAGTTATTTATTGCTTATTTGTTCAAAATGAGAATTTCAGTACAGAACTTCACAACCTCGCACCTCTCCAATAAATTTACAGTTAATATGATATTTTCAATCATTGTATATGTTCACTATGTTCTTTCAGCGTTGTTCTTCGTGAGCAAAGAAGCGGGTGTGTCAAGTCCCATTTATATTTTCTATATACGGATGATATATTCCTTTGACAACTTCTAAATTAACTTTACTCGTCGTGTGTTTCTTGCAAATGATTACCGAATATAACTACTTTATCTTGACTGCACATCGAAAACAACATTAAATGGAAACATTTAAATACGAGACTATATCAAAGTTATTTATTTGATTGAATTCAGAGTCAGAGTAAACTATGAAAACCGAAGTTAACTCACTTTCTTTCTTACATGATTTCGTCAAAAGAGAAACAACCGTGTTTATGCGTATTTTAATGGTAGCGAAGATTAGAAAGCCGCAGTCAATGTCAGATCGGAGGTCTCAGTCGCAGACTATAATTTACAAAATTGTAATAATTATCTAAATGCATCCAAGGAACAGAAGGTCTATGTAAACATAGATATGGATTTTGTTTGCCCACCTCAACAATAGGAATGGCACTTTCGTACTTTTTTTATATCATTGGCGTCTAAAAAAACCCACTCACAGAAAGAGAAATTGTAACTTTTATAGTGCTCACTGTGCCTGCTATTCATTCATTACCTATTATTTAATGATCACACCAATTCTTTTTTGTTTACGTTCGCTAATTTTACTTGTTCCTTGTATTACTCCTCTTTCCTTATTAACAATTACTCTGACAGCCCACCTCCCTTAGGCAAGCATAGACGACACACCGGTGTCTTTATAAAAAATTCCATTTCTATAAACTAGGTTGTGTAGAAAAGAGTGGAAGACAATAGTAGGGCAAGGGGAAACCCTCTATGTACGATGGTGACGTCAAAACATCTTTTGAAAAGGTGAACGACTGGAAGAAGTTAACTTCAGAGTATTCTTTTATCTTTCTTTGGGCATATCATCATCTCTATTAGTAATGGTGCGAGAAAATCCACCCGGGTTTTCCATAAATCAGGGACCAGGTAAAAGATTCGAATATATGAAGGAGTCTCACTTATCTAATGACCTATAACGACGGTTATAGTAACTCGGAAAATAACGCCATGGCCGCCATCATCTACATAGAATAGCTCATGTAGTATAAAATGCTTTTCATAGCTATAGACGTATATATATAAATATATTACAATGAGGTAGTTTTGGTGGAACAGTGTGTGGTATAACTTTTAAGAAGTTTCTTGTGCAAGGCCAGAATAATGCGAGAAGGTACAAACTAAACTACGGAAGGGAAAGTAAACCAACAAAGTTGCAGTTTTACCATGTATTTCTATATTTCGGCGTGAAGTGCCCTTCTTTAGGATATTTGGTAAAAGCAGTAGTTATAAAAATCGTTGCTCATCAGAGCAACGAGTATATATACAAACATTAATTCATTGAATGAGTGATTGATTGATTGACTGATTGATTGATTGGTTGCTTGCTTGCTTGGTTGATTGGTAGACTGATTGATGAATTTGTATGGTTAACGAAATCATCAAGGAACATCAAGTCTAAAATGTGTTGTATCTAATAAATTTGACTTCACATTCCTACAAATTACAGACCTTCGCAGAGGACGAACGATCACAGGACATGAATAAAATTTTTACAGGTCATATCAATGGCTGTTTTATTAACTCGAAATTTTCAGCTTGACAACACCTGCAGTTTTATGGCTCATTAAAATAGGCATGGTGGTGATATTTGTTAAAGAAATGCACTTGTTCCTTTGTAAAGCCTCTTTACCAAGAGCTTCATAAACATAAAATGATTTCATGTTTGAAGGAAGTATATAAACAAATATAATTTAGAATTTTGTTTCAAGCAAAGTGATTGTAAAAAAGATTTTCGCTGTACTCGTCTTTCGTTAGTTTATGAATTGATCGCTATATTTTGCAGTTTTGTATAAAATTAAAACTTTTCTAAGAAACAGTCTTTATCACCACCTATGTAATCATTACATCGGTTTATTTTACTACTGCGTACGTTAGTAATACGGTTGTGCCTCGAAATGTTTATTGAAAATCAGTATATATTTTCACTGCTATATATCATGCTTTTTTTTTTCGCATTTATCGATCTAATTGCTAAGTGACTTTCCACTCTAAAGTTTGTTCTTTATATTCGAAATATATTAATTTCTGACGTAACTGTAGTTGTATAGTCTTTAGGATAAAGATAGTGATATTCTTTTACATAAATTCATTTATTTGAGCTCTCTTCGTTATATCTCATTAGAAAGAGGTCGTGACAGTATTCTTAATCTCATGGATGAATCGTTACATTACGCAGGATATATAAAATCCGTAATCTACTTTAGTGCATTCTTTCCGTTTTCAGCTGATGAAGATAACGATTTCTTTCACTGCCCAGAGAGCTAGAACCCTGGGGAGCGTTACATGAGTATACTGAGCAGGACTTTAGATTCTTGCCAAAATTTCCAGATTTATAGTGTTTAAGCAAACTTAACATATAATGTCTGTGTTTGCACTCTTGTGCGTATGTGCCTAAGCATGTATGTATCTATCTATGTTTGCATATGTATAAACACACACACACACACACACACACACACACACACACACACACACATACACACACACACACACATGTATATAAACATATATAGGCGTATATACGTCGCTGTGTGTTAAGGAGTTTACTTCTCAACCACATGGTTCCGGTTGCAGTCTTACTGCGTGGCACCTTGGGTAAGTGTTTTCTGCTATAGCTTCGAGCCGACCAAAGCTTCGTGAGTGTATTTCGTAGATCGAAATGGAAAAGAAGCCTGTAGTATATATATATATATATATATATATATATATATATATATATATATATATATATACATACATATAAATATATATGATGTGTATTTATATATCTATGTTTGTGTGTCCGTGTTTGTCCCCTCTACCCCTTGACAACCGGTGTAGGTGTGTTTATATCCCCTTAACTTAGCGGCTCGGCAAAAGATATCAATGCAATTAGTAACAGGCTTTAAAAAAGTACTAGAGCCGATACATTCGTCTATAAATTCTTGAAGGCGGTGCCCCTTCATGGCCGCAGTCCAATGACTGAAACAGGCAATGGATAAATGATATGTGTGTGTTATGTGCGTGTGTGTTGTGTGCGTGTGTGTTCGTGTGTGTGTATATATATATATATATATATATATATATATATATATATATATATATATATATATATATATATATATATACACATATATATACATATATATAGATATAGTGAAAATTTACAAAAGCAAACAAAAGACGAAGACAGGTGTGTAAACAACAAACAGATGTATTAGTTTAACGCTCGAGAAGTGAGAAAGTCTTTTACGCTTCGAGCCTACGCTCTTCGATAGCAAGGAACACATAAATAAACAGGGAGAGAATATATATATATATATATATATATAACTCTGAATAACAAGCTCAGAAGTCAGCTATCTGCAGATGTGGATGTGCACAAATGATATCACGACAAATTTTCATTTGCGGTACCTGATGAACACGCATCGCGATATTAAACGCAAAGAAGAGCAGCTCTCTGGAAATCGTTTCTTCACCAGAAATAGTAAGTGAGCGTGAAATATATAAAAAAAAATATCAGGCGCATTAAAAGTGATGCCCCATCTTGGCATTCCCTTCTGACTGAAACCAACAAAAGAAAAAGTAAAGTACATCTTGTAGATTTATGAGGGTTTTCAGCTACACAAAACCTCACCTACTTAACTCATAACTTAAGGCCCATCGATTCCCCACTTAATGGTGCGGGTGATTTTTAACCGAACTCATATCTTGATTTTAATCAAAGAACTACACCGTACTACTATCAGAAAGTTTCACAAAAAGAAACTTCAAGTTGATTCTCAACTATCATATCTGGGAACACCATTCTTTCCGGATGTACGTTCCTGAAAACTTTAAACTTACCCTGTCGAATTAACCTCACCAATGATTGTTAATTCCCAATCTTTTTCTTTGTCGTTCTTTTGTAGGAGAGCAGCTATGTTTACGTTGAGCCTGAAATATTGCAGAATAGTACACAGCACACTCTAGAAACTCGTGCCATTATGCTGTATTATCAAGGTATGAAACTAGTAGTGTCCCACAAAAAGACCCCGTGTTGATTAAATTATTTTATTTATCTCTCGCTGAATAAAGTAACTTTATTGATGGTACAACCATCGACTTATAAGTAAACAAATGTAGGTTATCTGTGAAGTGTAGTATCACTTGTTTTATTGTATGTATTAATCTGTAAAAGAATGCTTAATAAGTGCCTGATTATGTTCTACTAGAAGTATATGAATTTGAACCTCACCTGTACACCGAAATTTCAACTTATATTTTACCTATTGACTGTACATAAATCATCTCATGCAGTTCGATTTTAAACGGCAAGAGAGCGGACACATATAACTCTTTTGTTTATCTAATGCATATAATATGTCTATGTCAAAAACATTTTGATTGGTGAGGTTCAACGTGAACTGCAAAATTTCAAGCACATGTGACTGACAAGCTAAGAGAACTGTGTACAATTATTCCAATGCCATTATACCGAATGTTTGTTATATTGTGACTGCAAAGATAAAACACCTGTCACTTATCCACCATTTCTTCTGTCCTTGGTGAACATTTCATATAAAAAGATATTTCCTCTTCATTTCTTTGTTTATTTGTTCATTTGATTTTTTCCTTCTCTTATTTATTTCTCATATTTTGCTTTTCATACATCAGATGCACTTAATAAATGTACATTTATTTATCTAATGCAGCTCCCGCAATTCCATAGAGTTTCTTCTGAATGTTCAGTAGAAGCAATGCAAGAAACTCCGTTCTTGTAATATGCCAGCCATCAACTCGTATTGAAAAGTCAGAAACTCTGGCTCAAGAGAATTAATATTTTCGCATCAAATCAATATTGCTTCACACATCGACATCACCGAATGTCTTAATCTCTATCCCCCTAATGTTCATTTAAAATGACCTTGTTGTTGTTATGTTGGGCTGAAATTCCATCTTTAAATGTCAATTTATTTCATATTCCTTCTAAGCATTTCTAGTTTTGCTCATGACAAGTATTCCTGATTGTCATATTCTTTTTGTCAGCTTTTATAAGTACTGACAAACTAGAATAAAGAGAATTTAAAACGAGAGCTTGAACTAATGTGTTTCTGGCTAAAGCTGCGCTGAAAGAAATAGCTTTGTCTGTTTCCTGATTATTACAGTGGCAGAATAAAATATCAATTGAACAGCAGGGGATACCTGCGCGCTTAGCCTTACGTGCAAACAAACCCACTCGTAAGCACACTCAAATTCTATACCTATATACATAGGTATACATAGGCACAAAAACTCACTCACAGAAAAACAGACATATTTTCATAATTAAAAGTACTCTGGTACACATATATACCTATGTTAATACGCAGTGTACGTGTGTGTGTATATGAATGCATGTATATTTGATGTTTGTAGATATGTGCGCCTGCGTCTGCATGTATATTTCTGTGCACATAAAAATTACATAATATAGAATCCTTCCGTCGTTTCCAATTGTGAATATTCTGTTCTTCAAAAAAAAAAAATCCCCCAAAAATCAATAGACAGTTTTCAGTCACAACCACGAAGACACAAAATGCAGCAAAATGAATGTTACTATCACAGATAAAAATTGCTTAGAATCTCGTTAGATTTCATCTTTGTTATTATAGGGGAGATAACTCCTTAATTTTCTATTTTTATTGCTCTCCTGTGAATTTCCACTAGATTAATTAATTATTTTGTTTATTTCTCTTTACTATACTATATTACCCGTTCCTTTACCCGTATACATATGCATACATACACTTTACCCGTATACTTATCCATATATACATACACACACACATATACATATATATATATGTATACACATATACATACACACACATATATATATATATATATATACATACACATACACACATACACACATACATACAAATACAACACACATACATATACATACACACATATATACATGTACATATACATGCATATACATATACATATATATATATACATATATATATATATATTCACACACACACACTTACACACGTATATATATATATGTGTATATATGCATATCTTTCATATATACACACACACACAGTTATATGCACTCATCCATATATGCATAATTGCACATACACAAACATACATGAGACATCATGTTGTACTCCATCACATCTTAAGATCATTTATACCAACGAAACGTACTTCTTATGATATGCGTACATTTCAGAGCATTATTCTTTACTTTATTAATCAATTTATCCTTAGAGAAGAGTATGTGGTATAGTTCCACCGTACAGAGCGAACAATACTTTCTTCCTCTCTCATATGGCATTGATCTAGCTATTATAGACCATTCTAATGAATACTGTTTATTACTTTCCTTCCTTAAGACCCCAGATGTATTTGCTAAGACTAGTGCTAGCCATTTTCTTCCTATCCCTAAAGCATGAGAAATGGTTAGAAATTCTACGGCATACCTGTCCTGAAGTGCACCCTAAGTATGTCATGGTACCTCTTTGAGTCTTTACTTTGCATTGATATATTATATTTTTGACTTTCGCATTAGGTCCTTCAAATTTTATTCTCCTAGGGTTTACCTCTTTTACTGTGATTATGTTCTTACTCCTATTATTAATAAATGAACCTCCATTATTATTATTATTATTATTATTATTATTATTATTATTATTATTATTAGTATTATTATTACCATTATCACCATTATTATCATTATTATTATTATTACCATCATTGTTATCATTCTCATTCTTCTTCTTCTTCTTCTCCTTCTTCTTCTTCTTCTTCTTCTTCTTCTTCTTCTTCTTCTTCTTCCTCTTCTTCTTCTTCTTCTTCTTCTTCTTCTTCTTCTTCTTCTTCTTCTTCTTCTTCTTCTTATTATTATTATTATTATTATTATTACTGCCATTTATATTATTATTCAAATTCTCATTCCTACCTGTTTCTCTAGACTTAAGTAACTTAAGGTTATGTGCTGCTATTATCTGTGCTATGTTCCTAGTATTTGAAAATCCAAATCTGATTATATGTGTGTTTATAATCTTACCATAGTGTGAGCTCCTTGGGAAGTGTCTACCTATCAATTTTCTAAACTTAGCTATCAGATTACTCCTGATATTTGTCCCAAATGGGATTATGAGCCAGATTTTATTATCCTCATGGTTATTATTATTGTTTTTAAAGAATTTAAAGTTACCTATATTGTGTTTATGAGGGTACTTTGGTTTATTTAGTTTATTTACTTTGTTTTATTCTTCTTATTATTATTATTATAATTATTATTATCATTATTATTATTATTATTGTTATTATTATTATTATTATTATTATTATTATTATTATTATTATTATTATTATTGTTGTTGTCAGTTGTTTCAATTCCTTTGCTATTATTTTCAATATAGGAGACCCTTTCTTTATATCCTGCCTTATTTAGTGCTGCATTATAGAAATTAGCTTCATTATTAAATACCCTATTGTTAGCAGATAATTTGGAGAGTTTTAAAGATATATTTTTTACTAGATTCTCTATTATAGCCCTAGGATGGTTATTTGATTTATTTATATACTGTATATACTGTAGGTTTGTTAGGGGTTTGTGGTATGGTCTATATGTTTTATTCTAATCTAGGAAATTTGCTACTGAGACATCATCTTCGTAAACTATACCCATCCCCATTCTGCTGAAAAATCTGGCCACCCTACCCTTAATTCTCTGTAGTTCCTGGTTTGCGCAATTCCTAACATATAACAGGCAGTCGTCTCTATACAAACCCCCTCTAACCCTAGGGAATTGATCATGTAATTCATAAAGGATAAATGATCCCACCATATCAGCTATTTGGGCTGAGTCGGAACTTCCCATGGCAACATCAAATGCGCCAGGGGTATCTTTCCTTACCCATATCTTATCTTTAAAGCTAATAAACGATTTCCCTGCTGCTGTTATAACTTTAACTTCTTCTTTAGTAAGGCCTGTTTTTTTATGGAAGAATCACATTGCCTTGTTTAGTACTATTGGGTTAATTGATCTATTAAAGTTAGCTATATCAAATTGGATAAATTTTGTTTCTTCTTTATGCTCAATTGATCTAAACCAATTAATTACTTGGTCTGTACTAGACCATAATTCTAACTTTAACTTAGTGGTTATAGTGGGTAGATAGTTATTTATAATGTTCTTGTTTAATATTCTTATGTCCGATCTCGTTGGGCATATGAGTCTTAGTGATGGCTGTGTCCAGAAATTTACTTTATGGTCCTTGAGTATAAATCTTGGTTCTCTTGGTACCAACGGTTCTGTCCTATCGGTCAAGTTATACTTTTCCATTATTTCTTTAGTTTCTATGTTAGCTTCCTTAAGTACTTTCCAGTTTGCTATTTTATAATTCTTCTCAATTTCCTTCTGCAGTAGGTTGTTGTAGTTCTGTTTAGTCAATTTATATATGTTCCTTGTTTTATCTGATTTTACTAGGACTTTATTGGTATTCTTTATTTCTCTGATGATTTCTTCTATGTATCTCATGTGTGTGTTCTTTTTCTGTGACATATTGAATTTGATGTTCTTTACAACTGACCATATCTCTTCCTCAGACTTATCTAGTCTATGGTTGTAAGGCGGATTATTCCTAGATTTAAAGATTTTTTTTATATTTCGATCCTTTATCTGATGTGTTTCGTTGTTTTCCTTTGTTATCCCAGAAGTGTGCTCTCCAACGAATTCCATTTATGAAAGAATGCGTCTTATGGATAAGCTGCTCCATGTAGATTTTCTTTGGTGGGATAGGTATATCCTTCATGGATATATCACTGTTGAAAGTCTCCATTGGCAGCAGTTATTTATCTGCGTCTATTGAAGACGAGAAATTATTATAATAATTTTCCAGAGGATGTAGCGACCGTTACCAATATAGCATAAGAACTTACCTTAGGGGATCATTAACTAGATTCCTTAAGGGTCGTTCTCAGAGTTTATATTTATACTATAAGGT
>NC_142931.1:73364116-73374116 GCF_046866305.1 Octopus bimaculoides | reverse complement strand
ACATTATATGTATATGAATATACACATAACTTATATATATACATATATATTTATATATATATATATATATATATATATATATATATGCATATATATATATACATATATACATATATATATATACATATATATATATATATATATATATACATATACACACACACACACACACACACACACACATACACACACACACACACACACACACACACACACACACACATATATATATATATATATATATATATATATATATATATATATATATATATATATATACATAAATATATAACATCGCGGGGAAAGGAGAGCGTTATATTTACAGACAGGTAAATCCATTTATAAACAAATAGGGACATAGATGACAAGAACTTATCGCCTTAATATTCATTTGCTTAAATGCAGTTAAGATACGTAAAAGGCAAATAAACATTTTTTTTTTATTGTACAAGTACAATTTTTGTATCTACCGTTACGAGAAGCAATTAACTATGGAGTATAGGTTAGAAATTTCATTTTATTTCTTTATTATTAGTGAATATTTTGGAACCGAGCATAATGATTCTATATAGAATTTTAGTGACAAGATAGAGAAAATATCTTCAGTAATATACACCATGAAAAGACAAATCAATTTACACTATTGAAAGGAGATATTTATTACTGTGTATATATTGTCACACTGTAAAAATTATATTGCAATATCTGAAAGAAAATGTAACAAACAAAACTTTGATATAGTAGAATGAAATCTAAATTTGAATATAAATAGAAATTCAGTTTAGTAAATTTTTTATTAACCCCAGGAAGACCATGGCCGGTTACCCTGTATTTATCCACAGCCCTCTATTTTTCTTTCTTTTCTCTATCTCTGTAGCTGGTTGGTGATCACTTTTTTCGCATGTTTCTCACTTTGTCCATTTGTTTAATGACTGTTTTAATGTTACTTGTACTTTAGTGGGTGTTCATGTTGATGACAATGATATGTGATAGGGCAATGTATGATAGCTATAATTGAGTAAACTGCCTCAGAATGCCCTAAATAGAAGAGGCAGTTCTATTTTAAAGATAATCAACAAACGTTTTCAACTATGGCATAGTAGATATGTTACAATATGAAATTTCTCACGTAAACGTATACATAGAAAAACGCTTTCCAGGCATATCGGCTTTCGGAGAGATTATCGGCTGTTTCTGAAAAACTCTATCATAATTTACGTCACAGTTTCCTATATGACCGGTGTGAAATAATGACGTCCCGTCAGATGAAACTGCACTATGTCCTAATCACTATTCCTATGACTGAACACTCAAGTTTGGTGTGAAAGTTGCAGTAGTGATGAAATGAATCGTCTTCATCATTAACATAAGATTTACTGTTTAACATGTATCAAGAGATCATCCTTCATTTACATCCCTTAAAACATATATACACGCACAAATAGTTTGAGTGTATGTATGTACACATATGCATATAAACATATGTGTGTATTTGTGTGTGAGACTGTGTGAATGTGTGTGCGTGCAAGTCTGCGCATGTTTATGTGCATATCTATCTGTATATTTACATACATATGCACGTACATATACATATATATATATGTGTGTGCGCACGTGCGCGTGTGTATTTGTGTTTGTGTGTGTGTGTATGAAGAGTGGGTGAAGGTAAAGTGAAGAACAGTGAAGAAATATTCTTTATTTGTGAGTTAATAAGGTTATAATGGTTTCATCTGGAGTGGAATCAGCTGACAATTATCAACCCTACTACATGGTAACGTTGGTACTCGTCTGCATTTCGGATAAAAATACACGAGATTACACGAGACTATATTGGATCTCTCGATAAATCAATATACATATAGGATGTAGATTATAGAGAAGCCTTGATTGCTGTTTTCCTTGCACTATTCCAGGGATCTTTACAAGAAACAGCATTCACCTTTAATCTATTAATTCCTTAATCATTCTATATGACAAACTCTGTGGACGTCAAGATTTCTAGATACAAATACACACTTATGTGCACATGCGCATACATACAACATAAAAGTATGCACCCACACGCACGTACATACGCACGCACACACAGAGAACATATGCATAAATATATATATATATATATATATATATGTGTGTGTGTGTGTGTGTGTGTGTGTGTGTGTGTGTGTGTGTGCGTGCGTGTGTGTGTGTGTGTGAGTGTGTACATATGAATGAATGTATGCACACACGAACACGCACACACACATACATACTTACATATATATATATAAATGTATATACATATATATATGTGTGTGTATGTAAATATATATATATTCCTATGTGTGCATGCATGTATATATATGTTACACTTCCGCCAATGCATGTTTAGCCTCTCCAATATATTCCTACAGGTCTCCCCAATATATGTCGCGTCTCTGCCCTTCCATGCACCTTATGCTTGGAAACACCTTCCATGTACCTTATGCTGTAGACTACGTTACTAATTTTACAATTAATACTGGAGTTAAACTTACATACTACACAGTTCTCATTTGTGCATGTGGTATTTTCGAAGAGATACGTCCTACATAATTGGGGTCTAATGGCGTTCCATGACTTCTTAACGATCTTAATTTTTAGTTAGGTATCTTTCAGAGCCTCCTCAAATTTACGGTATAATTTCCTATGTGATGTAGACTCTACAAAATACACTCATCGATATTTACCAACCTTGTACTATCTGTTCGCTCTGTTTGCTTTGTCACAAATCCCCTATATACTATTCCAGTTTTACTTCGGTATCTAGGACATGTACCACTGTCATCATTACATATTATATCAGCTAATCTCTTCCTCGCTACCCTGTATACTCGAATCCTACCTTTCTGGACGTATCGACAGAGTTGTTGAAACACACGAATTACGTTGCTAATTCTTCTTGCAGCAGTAGTTAATCATACCACAGACAAATAGCTATTGGCTTTGGTTTCAAATTTTGGCACGAGGACAGTAATTTCGGATGACGGGTTTAGTCGATTATAAGGACCCCAGTCCTCGACTGGTACTCATTTTATCGACCCCTAAAGGATAACAGGTATAATCGGCATCGGTGGAATTTGAACTAAGAACGTCAAGTATTTTGCTCGGCGTGCTAAGAATTCTGCCAGCTCACTGCCTTCTGACAGAAAATTAATAGTGAATAAGTGTCATGAAGCATTAGTCCCTATGAGCTTTCTAGAATAGCAAATACCTGGTTTTACCTGTGCACTTACACAAACACACAGAAACATATACATAATACATATACACGCTTCTATATACATGCATGTATATATATATATATATATATATATATATATATATATATATATATATATATATATATATATATATACACTGACTAGGACCCCAAATTAAATAGAGGCTGGAGGCTGGTAATCAATATATTATTTAGCTACATCTGGATGCGTGTAGGTTCATTCTTAGCAACATGCTCATGTATTGATTATAACAAACAAAAAGAGGGAAAAAGAAGGGAAAAAAGGGAAGCTGCACATATAACACATAACTTAGAAGCAGCGCTACAAATGTACCAACACACACAAGGTTGAGACATAGCCGACCTCAAGCACTTCTCGTGAGGAATTCCGGAAGGGGCCTCATGAGACCACTACTGAGACGCTTCCGAAAAAAGAAACGCCGTTGGAAAACATATTATAGCAGCGACACCATCTAAGAATATCTGAAGAAAGAATTGTATTCCGAAATATCATCGGACTATAGATAACTAAATTATAACAGGTATATAGTCCATTTTTTGTATTATAGTGCATTGTTGTACAATTCAAAAATGTTTATTCTTTATATATATATATATATATATATATATATATATATATATATATATATATATAGCGAGAGAGAGAGAGTGAGAGAGTGAGGGTGTCCACAAAGTCTGGGTACATGAATTAAATAAAATTATAACATAAACAATTATATATTAACATTATGATTAAATAAAATTGTTTTGTTTTAAAAGTGTGTTAACCCCCATATACCCAGACTTTGTGGACTCCCTGTATATATACTTACACATTTATAAATACATACATATATATACGCAAGTGGTGTACGGTGTTTGCAGCTGGTCGTATTGAAATTCACGACGAAAAAAGAAGCGGGCGATCATCAGCGAGACAGTCACGAAGGTTGCTCAAATCCTGCGGAAAAATCGGCGGATCATTCTGGATGATCTCTGCATTTAGGCTCCTAAGGTCTCCTGAAGCACCATTCATATGGTTTTTGATTGAAAAGTTGCAATATCGGAAGATGTGCGCAAGATGGATCCCACAAATGCTCGCAGAAAACCATAAACGGCAACCCGCCTTATTGTCCGGACTTGTCACCCAGTGACTACCACCTGTTCCCCAAGTTGAAAGAAGATTTGACCGGAACACCCTTCAGCAACGACAACGAGGTGAAAGATGAGGTTCAACGCTTCCTCAACGACATGGCGGTGAGCATAGAAAAACTGCCCCAGCGCCTACAAAAATGCATCGACCGAAATGGCGATTATGTAGAAAAGTAGATAAATGTTCAAAGTTTAAAATGGTGTAAACATCATTGACAAGAAACATTTGTGTGATTTCTAAATATTTTTGGAGACCCTATTTTGGGGACTGACCTCGTGTATATATATATATATATATATATATATATATATATATATATATATAATATAATTTAGGATAAAATCTTTATAAGAATTTATCAAGTAGTCAGCGTGAAAAAACCCCATAAGGAAAAAACTCATTGTTTTTTTTTCCATAAGTATATATAAATTTATATAAGGGCATTAACTATATAGTAATGCCTCACGCTTAGAGGGACTAAATAAGTCAAAAACTACCAAAAAATAAGCAGCATATTTACCGAAAGCGAGGAAATGCCGCTTTCAAAATTAATCTCTTAAAAACATTTAACTTAACGGCAAACCACTGGTTTCTCAATCAATACAGCAAAACTGTGAAGTAAGCTGCATCTTTTGTTCATCAGTACACGTATGGTCGAGACACATAAAAATAAACAAGAATCAACATACCACGATGTACCCAACATAGTACGATGACTTCTGTCCATCAATATATATCCGTGAAAGAGATTAGAATTTATCCGGTTGCATCTCAGTAGCATTGCTTATACAGAACAATATTCAGCACTGAATATATTCCAATTATTTATAATATAATATAGGATAAAATCTTTATAAGAATTTATCAAATATATATATTTATATATATATATATATATATATATATATATATATATATATACGCATGTGTGTGTGTTTTCTTTTGTATATGCATATATATGTATGTATAGTTTTAATCTGGACACTAACCAATGCGTCTAAAACAATGCAGGTTTGCTCCTGTGTAAGCATTATTCCCAATATCTTTTAAATCAAAACGAAATTGTTACACAATGACCTTATCGAAAATTAACTGAAACTATCACGGAAGTTACATTACGTTTTGTTGGATACTGCAAGAGAAGCCATTAGGAGCTGTTAAGTGATACTGTATTTTTGATCACTTGATACCAACGAACATCCATTCTTCACTCCGGGAAGACGCCACTTTTCTGTCGACAGACGCCGGATTTTATGATGAGGAACTAATACATAACTTGAAACAGAGTAGAGGAGGGATTATATGAGTGAGACGGCACTGTACAAACTCGATCCGATCATGGGTTGCTTTTACTTGAAAAAGACCGCCTATGCATGAGTCTGAGTGGACTATAATTGCTCCGACAAATAACAGTCTGCAACTTCTAAATCATACATAGTTCAGGTATCACCGTACGTTAGAAGTATTATTTTTCGACTAATCCAGAATATAGCACTTGAATCAAAATTGTATATTAAACGAAATATCATTGGTATATTATGTATAAAATAATTAAAGGTCAGATGATTTAGGCGTTGCCAAGTGAAAGATTAAATTATAAAACCAAATGACATCTCATTTCGGCAACTGTCATGATGTTTAAAAGTAAAATTGACAATGACGCAAATGAGAAGATAAATCTAATTTGTTAAGCTAATTCCCTGTTTCTTATTTTCAAATGATAAGAAAAACATAGAGATAATAAATGTATGTAAGCAAAATTGGACTATATTTTCAAGGAATCATTAGAGTATAGTTGATGCGATTATCAGTATATATCATGATTGAATTCAAATTGAGCTATTCCTTAAAAGGATGAAACATTGTCAAAACTTTTAACACTTTTATTACTGGAGTAAAGAAGTTTTGAATCGATTATATCTTCCTATGATAAGAGAAAATGCAACCGTATGGTATTTAGAAATTCTAGCATAAGTTCTGATTCTTAATTAAGCACACTTCAATATATGGATGCTCGTTGATCACGAGAATCCGGCTAAGGTCAACTGTGCATTCTATTTTTTTCCGGGTTGGGAAATTAAAGTACCTGTGAATGACTAGGGTCAATTCTCTCTCCCTCTGTCTCTCTCTCATTCTTTCTATTTCTCTCTCTCTCTCTCTCTCTCTCTCTCTCTTCCTTACATAACTGGTTGTTTCTAACATTTACATGTGACTATCATCCGCTTGCACATTCGTTTAAACTAGAGGGATTGATTTTGGATTTACCGAACTATGTACGGAAATTGTCCAAGCAAACCTGAAAAACGTCTGTGGTACCAGATGTAAGCATGATGAGTATCCATGGCCCAAACTAGAAATCGAATAATAGGTACAACACATTGTCAGATCAACTCGCATGTTACTACCTATACTGAAATGGAGTCAGGCATTGAGAAGTAGATTTAAACTCCAAAGGTTGTTGAATTCATGTTAAAAACAATATATGTTGTTTGATATAACTTTTCTGAGACCTCGCTTTCACATAAAATGGCAATTTTTTTTATTAAAAGGCGTATTTTCTTTAGTTTTTCCCAACGATTTTCAAGTTTTGACGGTATCAGATTACACTTACAGAAAACATATTTATCTTCAATAGTTAATTCAATCCTTTCTACAAGTAGCACATTGTGATACCTATACAATAAGCCCTTGCAAGTTTAGAACTAGGAATTTATATATTGAAAATAACAGTTGCGTGTTATTTTTCTGATAAAAAGACTGGGATTTATATTGTGTTGAGTCAATGTCTTACACTATTTTGGTAACTCATTTGCTTTGCTCGCAAAATAACAACAAAACCAGAGAATTCAAAGCAGAGACCATCGTGTTTCAACGTATGAAGCAACTTTTCTCTCAGTTCTTTGATTCCACGCTGATATCAGTTACCTTCCTTCGAGCTGGAGAACGTTTGGCTGATGAAGCATCACGAGCGTAGGACGCGAGGCATGGATCGAGACAAATTATAATCCGAGGAACCTACATCTGAACTATAAGCGGGTGTGGCATCCGTTTGATTCCCTCAACTTACTTGAATTTATTCTTGTCATTCGAGCAGTAAAAGGTGTAGCGTTGTCGAGCTGCAGAAGAGCTCGCTTTCTGTTAACCAATCCCGGATATTTTTACCGCACAATAACCTATATCTGCTCCAGCTTTTCGGATCACAATTGATACCGATAGTTTGAACGTCCGGACCAAACTCATTGGGCATTATCCCCTCATAATTCCACTCGACTCAGAACATCACCATGTTTGCCCACAGGTTCCAGAAGCTAGTCATTGTTTAGTCCCTGCTCGTGTGCTTTAGGATTGCGGGTAAACATTTCCTTCGAATTATTACTTGTTCCGATCCATGGCTCAGTAACATTTCCATCTAGCAAGAACATGTGGAAGATTCAACGAAGGAGTTCTTCACATCGAAGGACAAGAACTGGTATCAGCGTGTGATCAAAGAACTAAGCAGAATGGTGGCTTCAGACAGTAGAACACGAGGTCTTCTACTTTGAATGCTAGGCTGCATTTGTTGTAATTTAACGAATATAGTGAATAAGTTTTAAAATATTGCAAAAGTATTAACCCATTACAATATTTACTATTCTGTTACCCGAAATGCTCTAATGATGTGATGTTATAGTTTAGTATTTTATAAAAGATATTAATTGAGAACAGTGGGGAAAACTCTTAATTGTCGATTTCTTAGATTTCTCTTTCCAGGATAATCTCTGTAAATATTGATATTGACGCAATATATGTCCAACACAGGCAGTCGCAAACTGAGGTTTGTAAGGAAAACATGGGTGCAGAGGGAATTTGAGAGAGATTATGTTCTGGGGAAAATCATTGGGACAAATTATTTGGTGGGGTGGCTTTGTATGTGCCCTATGGTGATGAGAGAACACGTGCGCATTGACCGGAGATGAGGCGTGTAAAGCAAGAAATATCTAATGGACATCTACGAAGATGCGTGGCTTTGTGGAAAAGGGAGATTATGAGAAAATTCTTGTGTGTGCTCTTTGGATTGGAATGTGTGCGAACACGATTTCATGACAATCAGTTGGACAGTCTTCATGGAGGATGTAGTAGGGATGTCTATTTGTGAAGTAGCAGCACCGATTATGATTCAGGAGCAGTATTATGGAGGATCTCACTAGAGTTTGTGAGTATTGGGAACCGAAGTATTGTTATAGCTCGAGAGAAGAGGACCAGACTTTCTGGCGAAGTTTCCATTTGCAATGTTGGGTATCTGAGATTGCTAGCTATGTAATTAAAAAATACATTTTGGTACATATTATTATAATTATATCGATTGTTTTTACGAATTACTATAAAGATGCATTTTGGTGGTTTAAAGGCTAGTAATATGTTTTCTATGATTCAGCTCTCCAGTTAAAATAATACGTACTATTATTCAAGATCAGAATCGTTAAATGATTCAACTTATCTAACAACTTCACTTCACCTAACAATTCCTGTGTCTCCACTTTTTTATATTTCTTGTAGTTTCTTTCACATTTTTGTTTGTCCAGTTAACGGTTATCATTTATTTGAAACGCTTTTTTGACGCAATAATTGTCTAGATATGTATTTTTGCTCGTACTAAATAAAGATGATCGCGTCAATTTACATTCCACATCAATGAATCTTTGCAAATTTTACCGTTGAAATTTAAATTATTAAAGAATTCAAAGTTTTCTTTCTTTAATCTTGAGTAAATGAATTAGTCTCTTAGAGGACAAACATTTTATCTTTCGAATTTCGAGATTTAAAAATCTTATCGATGTTTATATGAGAAGACTGCTATAAAAATTAAGTAATAAAT
Source organism: Octopus bimaculoides (assembly GCF_046866305.1). NCBI lineage: Eukaryota > Metazoa > Mollusca > Cephalopoda > Octopoda > Octopodidae > Octopus > Octopus bimaculoides. The sequence goes on along the minus strand of NC_142931.1, from coordinate 73,364,867 downwards.
AGAATATGACTCAAAGAAGTTGATTTAGGTGAGAGATTAAAACTTTGCACTTATCGTATACCAATGAAGCCTGAATCCATTCAAAATAAATTCTCAAATCTTTTCTTTTTAATGTTTTAAGTTTTAAATGTCATTCATAAATAATATTTAATGATGCTGCAAACCTAAACTAAACAAAAACGTATTTATGAGAAAGAACGTAGTATGTTCGATAGACAAAGAAATAAAGTGGATGATGTGAACAAAATGAGAAGTATGAGAGTGTTGGGTGCGTGTGTATAAGATCTATGTTCAAAGAACTTATATTTTGCAAAAATTATAAAATCAGAAAAGGCAATCAAAGAATTCGCTTCCAATTGATTTAAAAGTAATCGTTTGTAAATCTGTCTAATCAATGAAAGCATTCTTATGAAACTCTAATTTCACTTCTAATAAAGATAAGTTTAAATAACGAATTTTATTTAATTTCTGGCTTAGACCACACTGGTATATATATTTAAAACAATCGGAAATTCTGTATTCAAAAAACATGGTTGTGACACCGGCATTATATATATATTTGTATATGCATATGCTTATATATCATTTGTTTTATTATATCATCGAACGCACGCGTCCATTTGCAAGTATATATATATATATATATATATATATATATATATATATATATATATATATATATATATATATATATATATCAGCCTCTTCCTTCGTTAAACGACACGTGAAGGTTCCTTAATTCCTTGATGAA
>NC_142931.1:73314116-73359116 GCF_046866305.1 Octopus bimaculoides | reverse complement strand
CATTGGCGAAACAAATAATTCCCTCTTCCAACGTCCAAGAATCCACAGGCAACATATCCGACAAGAAGAATTACACAAGATTCCATTGAGTAAGCATCTGGAAACATGCAACGACGGAAAATTCAAATCTTTTCTCTTTTACAAATGTGCACGGGATGATTCGCAATACCAAAAAGCAATGGAACTACATTTCATCAAAGAATTCACTCCTAAATTGAATGTTTGAAAGAAAAGCAGCGATAGTGTATTTTGTAAGTGTTATAGCAATGTTCTCTAACGCAAAATCATGGAAGTGAAAGAGGTGTGATCGAACTTACACGTATAAGCATGAACATGTTCCCAATCACACACACACACACACACACACACACACACACACACACACACACACACACACACACACACACACACACACACACACACACACACACACACACACACACACACACACACACAAGAACATTCACAAACACTTCATCAAGGGATTCTCCCTAAAATAGTGGAGAATTTGAATTATGTATTCGAAATGTGGTTCATCTCTGCAAATGTTCAGATATATATGTGTAGCATTGGGATGTTCTAGATTTACGTGTATATCTGTATCTATGTGTATATTTGTATATATATACATGTATGTGTATATATGTATAAATGTATGAGTATCCCTTATACACGTGCAATACAATTTTTTCTGTATTTTCAGATTTCTTTATATGCTAGGCCACTTGGTTTTAAATTGATTTAATATTTAATTTATCACCCTATCTATATGAATAAGGATTTAAATAGTTATGTTCTCCAGCCGGCAACATATACTGCAGTGAATTATTCTCTGCAGAATTGTTTCCGGAATTTGGCGCGATGGTGCTGAGGCATTTTGAAAAATAACCTCAGTGTAATCGGTAGAACTGTATGCAAGTCTTATTTCATGAAGACAATTCGTGTAAAGTTCTGTAAATTATATTGATTCTAGAACGGCTGTGCTGACGAGAACACAGATGTGGTTACGTAAGTAAAATGTTAATGTTCGAAACTGCAGTACACAGCTAATTCTTTATTTTATATTTCTCATTTTGTCCTGTTCTGGTGTTTTGCGAAATTTTTCTGGAGAACATTATTTTTCTTTGTGGTTGGATCGCTGATGACCTCTTTCTAGCATATTGGATGTCCACCTAGTGGTCATCTCTTGTACACATGTAATACAATTTTTTATGAATTTTCAGATTTTTTTATATGCTCGGCCACTTGGTTTTAAATTGAATTAATATTCAATTTATCACCCTATCTATATGCATATGTGTGTGTGTATATATATATATATATATATATATATATATATATATATATATATATATATATATATATATATATATATATATATATATATATATTCGTTTTATTTTATTTATTCATTCATTTTTCAAATTGTTAATTTGCAAATATTATACTAATGCATATTCATGCAGAACTACACTTTATCAAAATATTCTCTCCAAAAATGAATGTTTGGAAGGGGTATATTCTAAATATAACTCAAAGAAAGGAGGAAAAGGAAGGAAAAAGGAAAAAAGGAAGGGAAAAAGGGGGAGAGAGAAAGAAAGCGAAATGATTTTCAGTGAAAATTCCTCTTCCACCTTATTCTCCCGACCTTACTCCTTAAGACTACCATTTGTTTCGTAGTTTACAGAATCATTTGGGGGACATAACATTCGCAAGCCAGGAGGAGGTAGAAACGGACATTTCAGAGTTCTTCGCTTTGAAACCAAATGGGATTAAAAAGCTTGGAAATAGATGGAAGGAAGTCATAGATAATCAGGGAAAGTACATTGATAATGAAACTTCAATTAAATATAACATTTGATTATTCAAAATTCAAAATTCGGACAGAACTTCTAATATGAATGGCAAAGTAACAAAGTCAAGATCGACGATATTTCAAATTGGATCGTTAATACGAGACGGTAAATAAAGCAAAGTATTTTATACCTCAAATACATACTAATTTCTACCAATCTATTGTCACTGTTTGCTTTTTTTTTTTCACCTTTGATGCCATCTGAATTTGGTAAGCATTCATCAGAAATGATTACCGCTGCTCGGCATGATTTAAATTTCGATTAATGAAACCTATTGCGATTATTATTTGAAATATGTCTGCATTTATTTTGCTTCGATCTTTATGTCAGCTGATCATTCTAAAGACTTCCTTACTTGGTATTTGCTAATTATTTTATAATGTTAATGAACGCAGAATGTATTAACAATTTTAAATGAAAGCGTATGATCTTAACTGCAGAAACAGTAGAACATTGTAAGAAATGTTCTTTTCTTAAATTTAGCTGCATTCTGTGGCACGATGAATCTCCCTGCGTATTACATTAATGGTACACGTGCCTATAGTATACCCAGCCACTTGCACGTTAATTTCACGCGCAAACTGTTCCGTTGATTGAGTCAACTAGAACCCTTGTCTTCGTAACCGACAGAGTGCCAGTTATGGATATGTATATGTGTGTGTATGTGTGTGTATGTGTGCCCATGTGTGTGTGCGTGTGTGTGTGTGTGTGTGTGTGTGTATGTGTGTGTATGTATGTATGTATGTATGTATGTATGTGTGAATTTATGTATATGACTTTAACAAGATTCAAGCAAGGCATAAACTGAAACTGTTTCACTGAAAATTTGTGTTGAACCAGAATAGACTAAATATGTTTATTGCTTGATCTTACGAGCTTTCGATATATCACCGACATCGTAATTATTACACCTATCTACGAACAAAACAGATTCTCATGACAGCTTGTATCTCAAACTTAGAAAGAAATTTAGCGGAGCAAAACAAATGCATTTAAAGGATCAGAAAACTGATTTGTACTGATGTTTCTAATTACATTTAGTTATATTATAGTAACAAACATCTTGGCAAATACGTTGCTATCTTGATGGAGTGAATTTTAGACGCACGAATCTGATCAAATATGTGCAACACTTCCGTCACTCTCTCTCTTCCCTGCTCTGTCTCTGTCTCTGTCTCTCTGTCTCTGTCTCTCTCTCTCTCTGTCTCTCTCTCTCTCTCTCTCTCTCTCTCTCTCTCTCTCTCTCTCTTGGCTTCTTAATTAACCTTCTGTATATCGACGATGTAGGTCTCATGCAAATATCATTTAAGTATATATGAGTATTGTATATACAGATGAACGTGACTGTGTATGTATATATATACATGCATATATATATATATGCACATATACGCATACATATATATGTTTATATTTCCGTACACACACACACTCGCGCATATATATATATATATATATATATATATATATATATATATATATATATATATACTTTATTTAAAAGCAGCAGAGATAAATAAAGCATATTACTCTACCTCTGGTATTTGAGTACTCATTGATGTTTTCTTTATCAAAGTACCAGTTTCTAATGATGATAATATATCTCAGAAAGAAAAGAAGCATTTTAACCGAATATAGAGAGCTGACTTTAGAGATAATTAGTAATGAAGGGACTGAAACGGTAATAATTCCGTGAGAATAAATATAAGACACGCTGATGAACAAACAGTTAAGCACACTCTGGGTATTACCAATATTTACAATGTATAGCATTGCTTACATTTAGCACAGGCCATTTAAAAAAAAATGATAAAACTATCCAAAGCACGTATCCAAAGCACGTATCCAAAGCACACATAGCTGGGCACGGATGTCTAGTCAATGCACACACCAACAAATAAACTAATGAAATAATCCTTTTAAGAAAATTAGATTTTCTTTTATCTGAATGTGCGTTACGTCATTCTCCTATATTATTTCCTGTATATGTGCTTTAGTGACGGCTTTTTTGTCCAAGTTGTTGGAGTGTAAGAGGAAGAACTTATGTACAATTATGTAACAATCGTAACAGAGTTGTTTTGATTAGCACTGTGTCAGTCCTAATCGAGCATAATGTCTTTTGGGATAATCTCTTTAATATCATTACCTTAAGCGTGTATTTCACCCTTATAAAAGGGATATGCTTGCTATTTCTAGCGTCACCTGCTTTGCTGCAACGTGTGTTGTTGATAGGTACTCCGTATTCTGTAGCTAGCGTACGATGATAGTTGGTAAAGCAATCGCATAGTTCATGAACAGTTATCTCAATATTACGAGCGCTTTATCACTTTGTCTATACGCTCTGCCTAAGTGTGGAAGGAAGGACTTAATTAGCTTCGCCTGCTGGAAGAGTTTATCTGCAGTCTCTAGTCAAACACAAATATTTAGTTGTCAACAGCCACAGCAATCTTGGGGTTTTCCTCACTTTTTACGTTTCAAAGCGATATGTTGAAATAGACAAGTTGGCTTTGAATGAGAATGAGGTTGCATGCCATACTTTGACAGGAATCTAATTAGACAAATCGTGGTCATCCCAGGTCACAACGAGTTCAGCCAACAAGATAGTTATGCATTCCTGCATAACAAGTCCTATCTGGTCATAACATTGTAACTGTCAACATTTTAAAAGACGAGTCTTGCTTTGAGATACACTTGCGTATCCCAGTCAGAGGCTTCATGCAATATATATATATATATATATATATATATATATATATATATATATATATATATATATAAAGCAATAAGCCAGCTCAATATTCTTGTGTCAATTTATTACCTGTGTAGCAGTTTCAACCGAGAGAGATTAATTCTCCTGTTCTTGAAATAAAGCTGAACAATGACATACATAAATACTTACATTCATACATACATACATACATACATACATACATACATATATACATATATACGTACATACATACATACATACATACACGAAATGCAGCCCGTCAGTGAGCCCTCCTCACTCGTGAGTTTCACGCCGAAATAAACATGGTCCCGCACACACCTTCTTCGCCAGATGTAGTACCTGCAAACTTTCGTCTCTTCCTCAAGATGAAAGCTCAGCTCAAGGGTTGCCATTTTAACACCGCTATCGAGATCCTCGGCTCGTTTACGGAAAACGAATTTCAGGCCGGATTCCAAAACTAACAAGAACGCTGGGGGTCGGTATTGCTGCGCAAGGTGACTATTTAGAAGGAAATCATGTGAAAACTTAAGTAAATAAGTTATCTTTTATTAAGCATAACCAGTCCGGGAACATTTCGATACTACTTCGTAGGTAGGTAGGATACGTGTGTTGTGGAATATGTGTGTTGATGCATATATATATACATACATATGTGTGCGTGAGTAAAAATATATATCATTGTATGTATGTGTGTAAACGAATGGTTTTAAGAACTCTACTAATCAGATCTATTTGTAAAGAGCTAAATATCACGAATACATCATTTTCTAATCTTTTATCTAATATTCCAATTCATTCCATTAACGAACAAAATATTTGTCATCAAACATCTACATCTAATTTATGTGGCAGTTACATAAAATTCTCTAGTGTCTGCATCTGTTTCTACCCCCAAAATACTACTTGAGAATATATGAATTAATATCATTTACAGTTATATTGCGTCTTTTATATAACAAATAAAACTCTTTCTATTGTTGTACACTGTTTATGAGATACTCTCAATCAAATATTTAAACAGTTCGCTACGTAACAATTTTCCTTATATCTTTATTGATAAACCGACGGAATAATAAATATTCAACAGGTATGTAGAAATGCTTTAGTTGCTTCCAGTTATGAAAGTATTTTTTGTGTCATTAGTAACTCTTCTTGCAAATAAGTATTATATAAATTTCTTTTCCTTCTTTTTTTACATCATCATCATCATCATCATCATTACCATCATAATTATTATTATTAACATTATCATGAAGGCAGTGATCTGGCAGAATCGTTGGTTCAAATACCCACGAGCTTGACTTCGCGTTTCATCCTTTTGGGTGTCATGTACTGATGTTGACTGCCCTCATCGACACAGGCTAAGCAAAAGATATGAATAGCTCTTAGTTGTCAAAGATTGACGTTAGTGGCTTCCAGACATCGTCGTTAAAAGATGGCTACTAAAAGTATATCTGGAGACCTAAGGTCATTAAGCAAGTCACGTAAATGCGAAGCAGATCCTAGGTCACGTAAATTTATATGTTCAAGCCTGAGTTTCTCCCTGCTAATCTGGAAAGTAAGGAGAGCGCTCTCACTTAACAGGATCTGTTGGGAGCTTTGGTAAACCATTTATCACTTTGTCATGCGATGCCTGCAAAGTTTCCTTCAAAATAATTTTGTCCATATTGAGAGAATTGCTGATATCACTAGGGTATTTTGAAAGGGAAGTGATGTAAAAATAACGAAATTTTTACTTGATGTTTGTTTTATGAAACTTGGGAAGAAACTTCCCTAAAGCATACCTTTTTTATTCTTATTTTTGTAGTGTAATAGCCTAAATTTGGATAACTCACATTCGTTTTGAGGCTGATTCTTCTGTGTTTCCATATTCTCTTCATATTGTTATTATCTTATTGTCTGCAGGTCACCTTGCTAATTCTATTCTGCTCGCTCTAATGATTGTATTCCAGCTTTGTTTCCAGCTTTGACTGTTATTTTATTGGAATGGTAGTGGTTTAGACGGGGATGTATGATATGTCTCTGGACTTTCTGGTGCCTCATTAGCCAAAAGACTTTGAAGATAAGGTGGTGGTTTTAATTACCGCTTTCTTTACCATGCCCGCAGTAATGATCTCTGGAATGAACTGAGACAGAGGGCTGAGGTATGTTTACCACGTAACTGCCTACAAGTGTCTGATTGTTCGTTGGTGATGTATTGGAAGAGGGAAGGATTTTTGTTTATTGTTGTGTGGACAGTAGTACTCTTTTGTGCTATGGCATAGGTTTCTGTTGTTAGTGGCTTGGCGGATTTTAGTGATGCCCATTGTAGAGGTTACTATTTTTGCTGTGACTATTGCTGAGGACATCTTTGATGCTTTTACTTTTGTGGTCGTTGTTGTTATTTTTGTTGCTTTTGTTGTTGTTTTCGTTGCTCATATTTCTCAGGTTCAAAAACAAGAAACGTTTGTTCTTGAGAGAAATAGTAGCTATGTCTTACAAGAGGCTTGATTGTGCAAAATGTCCTTTGATTAGACACGTCTAGTATTTGTGACCAAATATTCGAGAATTCTCAATGAATAGAATTATATCAATTTTTCTCCTACCTGATTGGAAAACGAAGATTGTTGGGCATAACAAAAATATAAATTAAACTAATTGTCTGTATATACGATACGAAAATATAGGATTGCGTTGAAGAATTTACGGAATGAATAAATAATAATGTATCTGATTTCAGTTGCTTCATATCTGAAACTTTCCTTAAATGTTTTAATAACATTTTCGGCTGAAAATATTAACTTTCAGGATTTTTTTTATCCTCCGTTTGAGGTTCATTCACAAAGACAGAGATCCAGATAGTTGAGACAACACAAATAAAATTTGTTGATATTATTTCAAATATTCAGGTTTTTCTGTTTAATGATGCGCTAGACTCTGCGATAATTGTTTCAGATAAAAATGTTCAATTTACCAACATAGAAAGCAAACGTCCAAGTAACGACTCGTCTGCTGAAGTAACAGTTTTTAGAAAATTAATAGTTAAGCTTCTCTCCTTTACAAGAACTCAATATAATTTGCCTTCTTTTTCCAATTACTTCAAAAGGGGTTTTAAGTTAATTATCAGGTTTCCTAAATTATCATTCTTAATTAGTAATTCCACGCGTCTAAATTAATCAATAATACCTTACCACAATTAATCTATAATATCGAACGATTTTCATCTAATCTATGATAGCTCGTTGCAGACGTCACCGTTACATATAAATAACCACAAATACACACATTAATACATACACTCATGAATGTACCTACATATGTACACAGACAGACACACACACACACACAAACACAACACAAACATGGCATGCACGCACAGATACGCGTAGGCGCGCATACGGCCACTAAACATATACAATCTCAAACGTACTCATCTAAATACATAGACACACAAACTTGGGAACTGACTAGGAAGGTATGTATAGTGTAGAAGTGTGTAACTATATTTAGAACGTGTGTCTATGTAAATGTGTATGTATGTATATATGCATGCATGTGTGGGAGAGGGTTGATTCTGTGGTGGTGTATAAGGAAGAAATAGCCGAATGTCAAACCGAAAGCACAATCACGCAAATAATATACATTTATTTCTTCTGAAGTAACTATGTTTTCGCCATCAAGCTTTTAGTAATTCTGCTCACTCGCGGATAACTTTTTTCTGGTGTTTTTGTGTGATAACTGAATGTTTATTCCAGTATAGATGGAATGCATATTACTTCTACACGCTTGGTATTGTTGTCATACCGAAATTTATCAAGTTAAATGAACAGAAAATTATCTGAAAGTGTGTATGGATAATGCGGGTAGATGAAAGATGTTCTGACCTTTGTACAGTATGCATGTTTTATTTTCCATATTTCAGATATTTAATTATTCGATTTTTAAAATATCGTCTAACCTTAGAACTTCTTGAGAAGAGCAGTTTGACATTTTCCAAATTGCCCTAACATATGAACGGATTTCTCAAATAACATGAATTACAAGTGGATAATCTTTAACATTAAAATATAAGGCGCATTATATGTCTCTATAGGCGACAAGATACATGCACTTGAGTATAAAACTAAGGCCGTCATCATTTTCCGGTGAGATAGTCATAATAAATGTTCAGTCATATTTATTTTTAAGACTTTACAAGTATAATAGAATCCAAAATGAACTAATAGAGAAACACATATGGCATATACGCACACGCACACACATGCACGACGAATATACTTTTATGTATATATAACATTTCAGCATAATTTGAGAGGAATTAATGTTCATCAACCAATCAGTAATGATGACTCACTATATTTTCTTCATCCTCTAGGAGTACAGCACCGACACCACGTCGTTCTTAAATGTAAATCTTTAAATGCATTCATTAGTATATGGTATAGGTGAAGATGCGCGTTGATATAGGTAGAGCATGGCCTTACTAAAGTGAATCCATTGTTGGCTGTACCCACTGTTAGGCAAGAATTTCTCTGTCTTATTTGCCCACCAGAGTGCCTCCACTCCACGTGGTAAAACGTTCAGTAAACATATGTTGTTTTGTGCCTATATATATATTTACAAATTATTTGACTTGTTGCAGTCATTTAACTGCGGCCATGCTGGAGCACTGCCTTTAGTCGAGCACATCGACCCCATGACTTATTTTTTGTAAGCCAAGTACTTATTCTGTCTTTTTTGCCGAACCACTAAGTTACGGGGATGTTAGTACATCTGCAAAAGCTGTCAAGCAATGGTGGGGCTACAAACAGACACACAAACATATATATTGAGTTGTCCGAAAACTTCGTGCCGATTTATAGTAGCTTACCTTTCGACTTATTTTAGAACATGGTTGAGTCCATAAAATAGGATTTGACCACAACTCCATCTAGAGCACAGATTAAGCTATCTTTTCGTGGAAGAAGTTTATGTTCCTATAACCTGTGTTAATTCTATAACCCTTTAAAATGGAAGATAAGAGAGTTCATTTTCGGCACTTGATGCTTTTCTTTTTCTGTAAAGGAAAAAATGCCTCACAGGCAACCAAAGAAATATGCGTAGTTTATGGTAGTACTTCTTTATCCGAAAGAACTGTACGGAAGTGGTTTGCAAAGTTCCGAGCTGGAGATTGTAGCCTTATTTATAAAGATCGATCAGACAGACCATCCACTACAGATGATGACCAAATCAAGTCATTGATTGAGAATTTACCCACATTGCACAACCGGAGAATTGGCAGAAAGCCTCAACCTATCAAAATCCGTCGTTCATGAGCACCTGGTAAAGCTTGGGTACACAAATCGCTACGATGTTTGGGTACCACATCAGTTGAGTGAGAAGAGCCTTTTAAATCGAATTTCCGTCTGTGTTTCGCTTTATAAACAGAATGAAAACGCGCCTATTTAAAAGCAAATTGTGACAGGTGACGAGAAATGGATTATCTACCGAAATGTTCAGAGAAAGCGATCCTGGAGTAAGCGACATGAGCCACCCTTAGCCACACCAAAAGCGGGTCTTCACCCTAAAAAAGTTTTGCTTTGTGTCTGATGGGATCGGAAAGGAATTCTAAACTATAAGCTTCTCTCAAGTACAATTAATTCTGAGAAATACTGCACACAACTGGACCAGTTAAAAGCAGCAATTCAAGAGAAACGTCCAGAAATGGCCAACACGAAGGATGTTGTTTTCCAACACGTTTCTTTGGGAACCAGACAAAAATTGCTGCAGCTCGGCTGGGATGTGTTACCCCCACCCTCCATATTAACCAGGTATTGCTCCTTCGGATTTCCACTTATTCAGGTCTCTGCAGAATAGTCTTAATGGTAAGAATTTCAATTCCTTGGATGACGTAAAAAGATACCTTGATGAATTCTTTGCCATGAAACCACCTCAATTCTGGGAAGAGGGTATTTTTAAGGTAAAGGAAAGAAGGAGATGCATTGTGCAAAAGATGGTTCATATTTTGTTGATTAAAGATGTAATGGCAAGTATTTATTGACCTTTTTCTTTCCTTTAAAAATCGGCATCAACTTTCCTGACAACCCAATATCAAATTCGGAGTCTCGGATCTAAATCAAACCTGCGCCCTTTCGGCCAAACAAAACGTACATCTATTAGATCCTTTCAGTTGAAGAGCATAGGCTCGAAACGTTAAAGACTTTCTCTATTCCTGAACGTTATACTAATACATCCATTTGTTCTTTACACCACCTGTCTTCGTCTGTTGTTTTTTTTTTGTAAATTCTCCCAGATATATATATATATATATATATATATATATATATATATATATATATATATATATATATATATATATATATATATATATATCTGGGAGAATTTACAAAAAAAAAACAACAGACGAAGACAGGTGGTGTAAAGAACAAATGGATGTATTAGTATAATGTTCAGGAATAGAGAAAGTCTTTAACGTTTCGAGCCTATGCTCTTCAACTGAAAGGAACACAGAAAGAAACAAGGAGAAAAAAATATACATGTAGTGGTCAGCGATCTATCATGGCGAATGCCGGACAGAACCTTCAGACTAATTATATATATAATATATATATATATATATATATATATATATATATATATATATTAAATTGATCTGCGTTAAAAGGTCAACAAAAGGTGTACTTCATCTAATGAGAGGCAGATATTAATGTATTACACGCACTACTAATAGTTTCACGTACATGACAAGTATGTGTATCAGGCGCTGTTTATTCCATCAAACCAAGAGGTTTAAATAGAGGACCTCGGTGAGAGGCGAAACAAACTATATTTAATGTTGAACTACCAAACTGAACCGATGCAGGCCGTTCAGATGAATTTAAATCGGAAATAATCATAAAAATTAAGTTAAAATCATAAAGTTATAAATTATAAAAATCATCAAAATTGAATTTAATTATATGAAAATATATATAGCTCTACGGATAATCCAAAGGCTATACGATTATATACAAATACATAAGCTATATACAATACATAAATTATACAAGTACATAAAAATATAAATAAATATATATAAATTGCATAAAATTATGAATGGAAAAAAGTCTATGGTGTCTGTTATAAAGGTCTATAATTACAATATATAAGATTAACCAAAGGAATCTGAAAGGATGCAAAAAATATAATGTAGATGTAAATATGAGATATGAATCGACACCATGAAACAAGAAACCATATTTATATTACTAGGCGCTATAAAGAATGGTAGAAAAAGATGTCAATCAATCGGCAATTAGTGGCATCTTCGGAATTTTTTAAGATATATTTCAACGTGTTTTAATCCACTAAAAATCTCCGACCTCGAGTTCAATATCAAGTTCGGAGTCTCGGATCTAAATCAAACCTGCGCCCTTTCGGCCAAACAAAACGTACATCTATTAGATCCATTCATGTATGGTGTAGACCTTTTTATTAATCTCCATTTGATCACGTATGGAACCTTTTTCTCTTTCAAAGCTCAAATGTGACACGTCAATTTTGTGGTTTTGCTTTTCTCACTCTGGCGTAATGATGCCATGTGGTTGGCATTTATATATATATATATATATATATATATATATATATATATATATATATATATATATATATACATATATATATATATATATATATATATATATATATATATATATATATATATATATATATATATATATATATATATATATATATATATATATATATATAGATAGATAGATAGATAGATATATACACACATATGTGTGTGTAGGTGGTCACGCGCGTGTGTGTGTATGTGTGTAGTTCCGCGAAACACTTTTGAACTCGATGATATTCGATGGTAATCATCAATTGGATGTGTAAGTGTGGTTTTATATCTTCCCTTTCTCAACCTTAAATTTCCTCTCTTTCACTCACCGAAGGATCCAGTCTTGTATTTCTATAGAGGTGTCAACGGCAGATTACAAATCTATTTCAGTTGTGTTCGTTTTGTTGGCGTCCCTCATTTAATTGCTGCTTAAAGCTTGTTTAAGAACTTCATTTCCCTGTCACATGTTTTACATAATCATTCAGCCATAAATGACATCTTTTGCCTAACCTCCTCTTTCCAACTAATAATGTGATGCGAGCTTTAGCTTCAGACTAATTAAAATGTTTTGGCATGTTATCAGAACAGCACCAGTTCACCAAAGAGATGATTTTACAGAGGGGATATTGACCTCATTCAAAATGCATAACATATCTCACTAACATACGACAATTGCTTAAAAGAGACTCAGCAGTAGCTAGCCGCATCTGAAAGCATATATTAAAGCAAGCACAACGTACATGTTTTCACTCTTTATATTCATTGTATTTACATCACATTACAATGATTTAACATAGCTAGAATCCAACAACTAATGGATTAATCGTAACTGTCAATTTCCTTATCTAGACAAATATCACTATCTTCAGGCAACATTTGCATAAGCAGCCTACCTTCTGTATTTAAATAACGAAACTTTATTTTCAACAGATTAAATTCGTTTACACTTCTCTTTGGAGGACGAATATGGCAGACGTTGATTCTCCAAACACTGACTTGTCTCCGAATAACAACGAAATCGTAGTGAATTTCTGTTTCCTCTCCGTTTGAAAATACATCATAAACTTCACATTTATATTGCATCTCACACAATCTCTGTACTTATCCATGCACCATAATCTCGAATCTTATGAACGGGGCATCACGGTACAACAGTTGAGCAAGAAAATTCCATATTGCGACACAACCACCTTAGTCATAGATTACATTAAAGACATACCTGTTTACCGATACTGCCGAATATTTTTATCAGCAAATATTCAGATCCTAGAACTATATTTTACAATGCCATAAGTAATTTATCATCCCTTTCCTCTTTTCCATCATAGTAATAGATATAATTCGCAGCAACTTATTCGATAAGATTAATATTATGATGGTAAATAACTCGCGTTTATGATAATGGAAATTTACCACCACCATCTCATGCAATTTGACAATGAAGAAAACATTGGAATGTAGAGATATACCCATTTCTATATAGCAGATCTTTTATCCGTGTGTGTGTGTGTGTGTGTGTGTGTGTGTGGGTGTGTGGGTGTGTGTGTGCGTGCGTGCGTGCGTGCGTACGTGCGTGCGTGCGTGTATAAATGTTTTAGAAGCAAGGAATTATTGGAAAAATTTCTGCAAATAAGGACATTGATAGCATATTTCTAATGAACTGAAAGAAATCTCCCATACTGTGGGTCTTATACAAGACTAAATGATTGTTGTCCCTGTGAGTAGCAGATTTATTGGTATCTACAATGGAACCCAAATTCTAAGACCATACGAAACAATTCATTTTATAGACGGAGTTCAAGTCGCACGAATTGTAGCTTTGCCTTTCAATGCTCCAAGGCCAAAGAAAATGATATGCTAGTCTAGTAGAGGAGTTGATGTAATCGACAAACCTCTTCTTTCAAAATTATAGACTAGAGACTATAGTAGATTAGCAGGATCGCGAGAGCATCGGACAAAACTATTCGTGATATTTATTCCGATACATATCCAGCCTTGTTCAACTTTTCCTTTCATCAATTTGTGATTAATGAAATATCAGTACTGTGGTCGGTGGTATCCATAAACTCTTTCTTCAAAATTACTGGCTTCGTGCCAAAAATTTAAAACTATTGATGTTGTTGTTGTTTATATTTTTGCTGTTTGCGCAGAGTTGACAGAATCGTAGAGCATTAAAATAAACCATTTTGAAGCATTGTACCCTTTCATTTTCCTAACAGATTTTTAAACTCCCGTCTTGCAACAATTCGATGCACACACACACACCTAATTTTAATTTGCATTTAGTTTTCTCTGGTCGTAGTTATATATTTTTGGTACTAGTTTGACGTGGGTGATTATTCTCCAAATTATCATTCTACTACACTATAATATGATTTTAGACGGTATTGTTTCCCTATTTCATCATTCACACTTCCAAATCTATTGTAGTTGCTGGTGTCGTCATGGTTATTGTTATTGTCGTTGTTTCGATTGTGGTTAACAAGCTGATTATGTATTACATTTAATTATTTACTTTAGGTCGTTATTGAATAAGTGGGCAAAACCAAAAGTAATGTATAACTACTTCAATGGACACTATAGCTCTGGATTTCCTCAGTACCAGTATAAAAATTTCCGGTAAGCAGTAGGAGGGCGGTTCTGCTCGCTTTCAAGGGCACTTATTTAGAACTTAGACAAATTCCAGGCAGTATTTGTTCTAAATCTTTATGTTATGAGAGTAAATCCTGCCGAAGTTGATATCGTCTTCCATCCTACAATAAAATTAATAAAATATTTTAGCCGCCAAATACTGGATTCGATGTGATTGATAACAATCAATTATAACTATTTGTGGTATTACAATAATTCAGTTATTATAATCATCGTCCGTAACTTGGTTTTTCCAATTTATTTTTCCTGGCTACCAGGCGATTTTAATACCATTTTTCATTTAATTTAATTTCTTTTTTTTTTTGTATTTTCATCACTGCAATGTTTTACCCATTTAATTTTACTATTTTGTTTTATGAGTGTCAATATAAATTTGCGGTGTTGCTTCTTCAGCTTTATTCTGGGAGAATGTTGTTATTCATTTCTCTGCTTTAACCCTTTGTGTCGTCCGCCAACACAAAGAGTTTTAATCTAAATGATTTATGTGTCAAAGTTTTGACAACAATCAAAAATAAACAAAATCGAACTAAATATTGACTGTTCCTCATAAGAAGTGCGTGTTGAATCATTTTTTCTTAGCTTGTGAGAGAGAACAAAACCGCTTTTTTTTTTAGTGTTAAATCATATTTTTATGTTATATTTGATTTGACAAAAATCTGACAACTAGCCAATCTTGCAATTCTTTCTAACAAGACAACAATAATAATAATAATAGTAATAATAATAATAATAATAATAATAATAATAATAATAATAATAATAATAATAATATTAATAATGATAATAACTCCTGGAAATAAAAGTGATTCGTTCATCATTCTTAAAACAGCCTGATTTAGGGACATTTTGAGTGGGATGGGCTGCTCGATGTGAAGATAATTTCAAGCGGGCTCCATCTACGAGGTCATGTGTTGTTTATCTTGGTATGAGGTAACCATAACACGCGCATGCGGTTTGACGCATCTGCCTGGTGTATCCTCATAAGACGGTTAATCATGATGGGCATAATGGGCCTTGTATATTTGTATCCCAGTGTCACATTGATGGCGTGCACTGCTCTCTCACATAATGATGAAGATGATGATGATGATGATGATGATTATGATGATAATGATGATGATGACGACGATGACGACGACGACGATGATGAGGATGATGATGAGGAGGAGGAAGAGGATCCAACAATTTAAAATAACGTTCATTTTTTTCTGATTACACAGATAGCACATAAAAAATATGCTAACATTATTTACATTATTTACATTATTTATATTTGAGGGGAATTTGTCTTCATCTTGTTTCGGCTGTTATACCATCCAGCCTTCATCAGGTGTCTTGGGGAAATTTCGAACCTGGGTTCTGATCCCTAAGGTATTTTTCGATGTTGTAATTATTATTATTATTATTATTATTATTATTATTATTATTATTATTATTATTATTATTATTATTATTATTATTATTATTCAGGTCACTGCCTGGAATCGAACTCGGAATGTTGGGGTCAGTAGCCCGCGCTCTTAACCACTACGTCATATGCCCGTGAGCATATGACGTAGTGATTAACCCCTAGATTCCGAGTTCGATTCCAAGCAGTGAACTGAATAATAATAATAATAATAATAATAATAATAATAATAATAATAATAATAATAAATGCGAAAGAAATAGACAGAGAAAAATCCCAGCAATGGCTGAGAAGCTCAGGACTCAAAGCAGAGTCTGAAGGATTTTTAATTGCTGCACAAGACCAGAGCCTCCCCACCAGAAATTACCAAAAACACATAATGAAAAGAAATATAACAAGTAACTGTAGAATATGTGGAGATCGACAAGAAGCAATAAATCATATTATCTCTGGCTGCCCAGTCCTGGCTAAGAAGGAATATATTCACAGACACGACAGAGCGGGGACCTATATACACTGGAAGCTATGCCAACACTATGGAATAACAACAGAAAAAAGATGGTATAAACACACGCCAGAAAAGGTCACAGAAAACGAGAAAGCAACCATACTCTGGGATATGCCAATACACACAGATAGAGAAATTAAGGCAAATAGACCAGGTATAGTTGTCAAAGATCATGAAGAAAAAAATGCTTTCTAATTGATGTATCAATACCAGCAGATGACAACGTTTCTCTAAAAGAAATGGAAAAACTTCCAAAATACAAAGACCTGGAAATAGAGATAACTCGAATGTGGAATCTAAAAACAGAAACAATTCATATCATAGTAGGTGCCTTAGGTATAATAAAAAAATATTCAGACAAATACATAACAAAAATACCAGGACTTACAAATATATATAACATCCAGAAAATTGCATTACTGGGTACTGCACACATTCTACGCAAAACACTTTCAATACAGTAAACATAAGAGCACCACAGCAAACCACAGCACATACCCAAGGCGCACAGAGCTGCGCTCGGTAGTGAAGTGAAAGCACGTTATAAAAATAAAACTATTGAACAATAATAATAATAATTATTATTATTATTATTATTATTAATAAAAATAATAATGATCACAACAAAAACAACAACAACAACAACAACAACGACAACAACAACAACAACAACAACAACAACAACAACAATAATAATAATAATAATAATAATAATAATAATAATAATAATAATAATAATGATAATTACAACATCGAAAAATACCTTAGGAATGAGAAACAAGGTTCGAAATTTTCCTAAGATACCTGATGAAAGCTGGAGGGTATATCAGCCGAAACGTGTTAGCAACAAACAAGATGAGGACAAATATCCGTCAAATGTATTTAATGTACATAACTCCTCATCTCTTAAATATAGAACAGAATTTTCTAAGTCTTATATTTCTTCTGAAACCCGTCTACAGCCTAGTATCTTCACAATAACACGATTTTCTATCCTTCCGCCACATCATCACATCAATCTTTCCATCGTGAAAATCACAATCGCCATCATTATCCTCATAACATCATTTTCATCATCGTAATTGTCAGTGTCACTTTAGAGTTCATTGCGTGTTAGCCGACCTGCCGTTTACCATCAGTAAGTCGTTATTTATAATCCTTCATTATAGCTATCCTGTATATGATAGCAATGTGTTTTGTACTAGCATGTAAAGCGCCATTCGTAACGTCAGATTTGTTTTAATAAACATGACGTTACATTTTCATATAATTATTCCTCTGAAATTTTGTAACAAGGTCAACAATTTCACGGGGGTAATAAATTGATTACACTGTCCCCAGTATTCAATTGGTACTTATTTTGTTGACCCCGAAAGGATGAACAACAAAGGTGACTTCAATGGAATTTGAACTCAGAACGTGAAGACGAACGAAATGTCGCTAAGCATTTCGCCCGTACTGCTAACTATTCTGCCAGCTCACCACTTTACATGCCCATATAACTATTAATAGCATTTTCCCCTTTTGTACACTGGACGAAAATGAATGAGAAATTTTGTCCAATATTCATATTCGTTCACCTGTGTATGGAATTAAATCTTAGTCGTTAATCGCTTTCAAAGTAAGAACTAGTCATGCAGAGGTGCCAATTTAAAAGCAAATTTATTGCTTCCTTACATATAGATATTTTCTTCCACTTATTAACCATTTAGTCAGACCGAACGATTACTTAATTACTCCTCAGATGTGTTTCCTCATTGATTATAAATCTACATTGGAGGAAGTGATTTAGGGATAAGTGGTCGTTGAAACCACAGCCAATCAAAGGATTACTATTAAACTCGTTCTATTTTATAATATTTCTTGAGTTTCTTCAAGGTCTTCAGGCAAGTTGTCACAACTTGTCTCCACTCAAATGAGCTAACATTAATCTCTACTATACTACTTTTATAATATTTCTTGAGTGACGCATACAGGCAGTGAACATTATTCTTTTCTAGTCGCTATTTAATATTTTGTCGGGAATGAATGAAATATCACAAAGTATTTAGTTTCCCAAAAGCCACTCAAATCTTTAGGACATGCTTGCTTGCAGTATTAGGCTACTTCGAAACAAATGTTTACTGAATACGGTACCGGAACTCTGCAGTCTCATGTAAGGAGAATAGTGTACAGCGTCCGTATCTGACATTCATTTCGAATATAAAAATCAGGTAAATTAACTCTGACAATGATGTCAGAGCCGCTTCTGCAAATCTTATATATATTTTACAAAGGTTGCAGTTAAAATAAGCAAAACTTTCGTACGAAAACCAACCAACCTATTCACAATTGCACAACTTAGATTAAGACAATATCTAAATAGTTAACTCATCTTTTAATATCCTATCAAGGAAGAAGTTGTGGTGTTTTACATGATTAGCAGAAGTTGTACATCTTTGACCTGACCTGCCACAGCATGCATGAATGTATAAACATAAATACGCGCACACACACACACACACGCACAAACGCAAACACACACATGCGCACACTCACACACACACACAGCACACGCGCATACACACACACACGTGCACACACACATATATATATATGTATTCATATTAGTTTAGTATTAACTGTCGGAAAGAGTTCTCAGTAGTGTAGTAGAGATTAATGTTAGCTCATTTGAGTGGAGACAAGTTGTGACAACTTGCCTGAAGACCTTGAAGAAACCTACAAATGAAACTCAGACTAACAAGAGACTGCCTCCACCAAAATTATATATATATATATATATATATATATATATATATATATATATATATATATATATGAATGTGAGAGAGCATATGCCAAAGAAACATCGTGTTAACATCAATAAAAAAACAAAAACCCGGGTGCCCTTTCATCGAAACCTCCCCTAATATTTATAGTGAACCATCTACCTTGTTCATATCGCCATCATAACTATAGTGAAGTGTGATTGAGTGATTGACCCATAGTTTGCCTATACCAAACGACGCTACTTTCTTGCAATGGTGATATAAAACAAATCCACTAACATGTGCCTGGAAACTTGAAGTCTGCTTCATTTTTATGCAATTTAATAGCAGTGAGATTCGGTGTGATTAAGACATTACACTTTGCACTGTAGCTCGCATCGCTACACCATCTGTAGTATGAATATGCCTTTACATCAACAGTAAATGTAATAATTAATTAGGAGAAGACATGATGTAAAGATTATTTTTCCTAACGCCAGTGAATAAAGGAGTATTTTTCTTTTTACAAATTTCATGAGTACCATATATTAAATACAAAAACAGATTTTAATCATAATCTCATATCAATAGTGGTTCCACTTTACTGCTATATGTATCTGATATATTAATACAAATATAAGGTTTCCGCATCATAAAAAAGAAGCATGATTATGGCTTCTTAGATTGAAAATCAAAAGGAATTTACTATTACATCATGTATCAGATAAGTCAAAGTTAGGTTAGATTACAAACAGCAAAAATCAGTGTCACACCACTGACAACATTTTTGTTATACATTTGTGATGGATATTGATACGCCTCACACACATGTACATGCACATATCCGATAATTTGGATTCGGGTTTGACTTAAAATATGACACTGGACACTTAACCTAAGGTGTATTTGGACATGTTTTCTAATATATTACATGTGTCATTTACTCAGTTTATTTGCCGATGTGAAATTTGAGATCATTTCAGCAATATCTCACGCTTACTAGTGACTTGTATGTGTAACAGGAGTCTCAAATATTATGACTATTGTTTTCGTTTAACCCCCGGAGTAAATCAAAATTTAATACATCCCAATACTGAACGTGTTGACTTCCTTCGGGTATACTGCTAAGAGAGAGTTACATAAATTATCTTTCTTTTTCAAAACGACTATGATTTGACGAAGATTTGGCTTCTGTCACTAGATGGCCTTCAAGATTAGTGGCCTAAAGAATAGTATGTTTTTCTCATGATCATATACTTCTTGGTGCAATATCTGGACTAAATATGCATTTGCTTCTTGAGTAAGGTTCTTCAGTTACATTGATCCAGTCTAATCAGTACCAGCCTGGTGCTGGTGCAACTTTCACTCTCCCCAGCTGTCACACGTTGAGTGCTCAACTGGGGTCAAGGTCCGACAGTCTGTTTGTTTCTGCTTTCTACAATATAGGCACCCCCAAGTATTAATACAATTAGAGGACATTATACGGTTGGATGTAGTGTAGATATTGCCCTTCTTCCTGACATATTGATTGCATAAAAACCGATATTTTCATGTAAGCTAATGGCAGTAACAGTGTTGATGTTATATATAGTCAACAAGTGTTTAACCTCGATTTTTTTCTGGATACTCACTACGTATATTACGGCACATGGTGCATGCTCTCACAAATACATGATAAATAGAGAGGCAATTGAATGAAAATAATTTAGGTTATCCTTGATTCAAAATCTCAAGCTTCGCAGCAATTCACCACGCATTTATTTCAACAAAGGAAATGATGAGGTGAATACTGCAGTCATACAAAGTTATAGATAAGTATATAGTTATATAGTTGAATGTCATTAATGATAGCTCTGATAAATGCTTACCCCGACAAAAGTACAAGACAAAACTGAGTTTGGTTAAGCGGCGGTTATTCATATGAAAATATATAATATTGATGAGTATCAACATATTCATATCTAAAGTTAGTGAGAAAGTGGTCGGGAGAGGAAAGTGTTTTTTTGTGTCCCATATATGACTTCCTATTTCTTAAGCCAAAGTTTCTGCAAGAAAAAGAAATTGAAATAACTTAAGGTCAAACACTGATCTAACTTGCGCACAAGCTATAAGAAAAGCCGATGGCACAACATTCAGTAGAAATTGCACTGGAGAAACTAAAATGCCAACACAAGTGGAACAATAAAACAAATTGATACACACAAAAATTATTGTTTTAAGTCAATAATTTTATATTTAAAAAAATTGTATATAAAACACTATTTTTACAGGAAATAAAATCTCGAAATAACAGTATGTAAATAATGGGTTGGAAGTCCTTGGGAAAAGAGGCACAGCGCGGGCAACTCAAATCTACATCTATATACATGACAGGTATTCTACAGTTGGATCAAAGCAATGTTTTGAATTTCTATGTCTATTTTCGTTCGACTTTCTATATCTGTTATAGCTGCTACAGCTGTTATTACACGCCGTTATTTACAGCTTCATTTGTTTTGACTTCAGTGTCCATAGAGAGACTTATTTCCCGTTCTCGCTGGTTCTAAGTTCTTATGACCACATAAAAATTCTTTTAGTGTGTTCTGACATAATACAATAAACAAAGAAATGTGAATAAATCGCCTCACTCGTGAGTAGGAAACCAAGCAAAATAGCGTACGATGAGAAAGTTATCGTCTGCTTATCACAAGAAATATCCCACATCTTGCACGAAAATATTTTTCACTTCATTCTTGCGCATACACATATATACATACATACACATATACATACATACACATATATGTGTGTATGAGTATATATCTAACTCTATGTTGCCTATCACTCTATCTATCTATGTATCCATATATATATATATATATATATATATATATATATATACATACTCTTTTACTCTATTACTTGTTTCAGTCATTTGACTGCGGCCATACTGGTGCACCACCTTTAGTCGAGCAAATCGACCCCAGGACTTATTTTTGTAAGTCTAGTACTTATTCTATCGGTGTCTTATGCCGAACCGCTAGGTTAGGGTGACGTAAACATACCACCATCGGTTGTCAAGAGATGTTGGTGGGGGGACAAACACAGACAAACAAACACATATATATATACATATACATATATACGACGGGCTTCTTTCAGTTTCCGTCTACCAAATCCACTGACAAGGATTTGGTCGGCCCAAGGCTATAGTAGAAGACACTTGCACAAGGTGCCACGCAGTGGGACTGAACCCGGAACCATGTGGCTGGTAAGCAAGCTACTTACCACAGAGTCACTCCTACTATATAATCGAACATACATAGAATTATATGTATATAGAGATATTCCAATTTACAAAGCAAATATGCGAAAGCATTTATATATGTGTGTATATCTGTTTGTATGTTTATATGTGTGTATATATGTTGGTGTGTTTGTGTGCGTGTATATATATATATATATATATATATATATATATATATATATATATATATACATACATACATACACACACACACACACACACACATATATATATATATGTAGGAAGAATATATAGAGAGAACTACAGACAACGCATGTGTGAGAAATTCTGTCTGTGGGCGCGTTTGTGGAGTTGTTAACTATCTCCTCCTACATAGTTTTATCGATTTTGATGAAACTTGACACGTGGGTAAAACTTATGTCTGGATACCTGATGGCATACTCACATTCTTGAAAAAGTCGATAAGAGGGGCCAGGAATGGATGCTTATATATATCTAATATATTTCATTTTAACATCCAAGGGACATAACCCATTCATTTCCCTAAATCATTTCTTATAAATCAAATTGAGTATACTTATTTCTTAGTATTTGAAATATTAGAGTTATTTTCGTAATTTATCCCGTACAACCATTAATCAATAGTATTTTCCTAAAGAATATATCCATTTATTTCGGTTAATGACTTATTCACGAATATACCAACACTAGCGCCGTGGGGTTATATTCTCTGGGAACGCACAAAAGTCTTTTTCAGAGTTACTTACTATGAATTGTTATTATCTCAATATCTGATTAGTCTGTTATTACGTAACATGCTTCACGATTTTAGTATACATACCTTATTAATATTTCTTCCTATGTTCTATATACTCTGCGAACGCATTAAAGCCCTTTTCAGGGCTACTTTATTTGAATTCTTAATATCAGGTAACTAATTTCATTGTTATTACATAACTGATTTCACAATTTGGGTATTCAAAATTTAATGGGAATTCCTAAAACGAAGATCCCGTGTAAGGCAGTTCGCTGTTCTCTGTAAATGCACAAAAACGGTTTTAAGGGCTTCATAATTTGTATTGTTATTGGAGTAGCAAAATAATTATGAAAACATAACCAAGGGATAAGGTCTGCTTTCCTGAGAATTACCGGGTACGTCAGCTAGTATATATATCTATAATATATATATATATATATATATATATATATATATATACTCTCTTACTCATTTACTTGTTTCAGTCATTTGACTGTGGCCATGCTGGAGCACCGCCTTTAGTCGAGCAAATCGACCCCAGGACTTATTCTTTATAACCCTAGTACCTATTCTATCGGTCTCTTTGGCCGAACCGCTAAGTTACGGGGACGTAAACACACCACCATCGGTTGTCAAGCTGTGTTGGGTGGACAAACACAGACACACAAACATACACACACACACATATATATACATATACATACATACGACACGCTTCTTTCAGTTTCCGTCTGCCAAATTCACTCACAAGGGTTTGGTCGGCCCGAGGCTATAGTAGAAGACACTTGTACAAGGTGCCAGCAGTGGGACTGAACCTGGTACCATGTGGTTGGTAAGCAAACTACTTGCCACACAGCCACAGTAAATAAATAAGTTGAACATACTGATGTGTGCTTTTAGTATACATTATTTTGGATCCTGATAATTAAATTATATGTATAAATTTGTGTTTCCCAACACAAATGCGGACATACGTATATGTGTGAGTATGAATGTGAGTGTGCGTGTGTGTTCGTGAGTGTGTGTTTGCGCGTGAGTATGTATGTTTATTTACTTTCATATAACTGCTTTGCGATAGCTTTAGATAACTAGATACTACTTGTTCAATTGGTTTGGTAGCAGAGAAACATTTGGTTGAATAAATATTCTATAGAGTCTAGTCTAAGATAACTTATTGTAATTTCAACATGTCAGCTATGTTTACTTCTATTATTTATCACTCGATATTATGCAAACTGTTAATAAGTATTAGCTCTATATGACAGACTAGCTGACGTATCAGGTAATTCCCAGGAAAGTGGGGCACATCCCTTGGTTACGTTCTCATAATTGATTCATTAATCCATTAACAACAAAGTATGTAACCCTTAAAACCGCTTTTGTGCATTTACAGAGAACACCGAACTGTCTTACACAGGATCTTGTTTTTAGGAATTCCCAATAAGATTTGAATACCCAAATTGTTAAATCAGTTATGTAATAACAATTAAATTAGTTACCTGATTTAAGAATTCAAATAAAGTATCCCTGAAAAGGGCTTTAATGCGTTCGCAGAGTATATAGAACATAGGAAGAAATATTGATAAGGTATGTATACTAAAATCGTGAAGCATGTTACGTAATAACAGGCTAATCAGATATGAGATAAAAACAATTCAAATAAATAACTCTGAAAAGGACTTTTACGCGTTCCCAGAGAATATTGCTTTCAGCGACGCTAGTTTGGTGTATTCATGAATAAGTCACTAACCGAAATAAGTGGATCTATTGTTTAGAAAAATGCTATTGGCTTGTTTAGGGGTTGTAGTGCATAAATCGCGAAAATAACAGTAACAGTTCAAATACTAAACAATAAGCATATTTAATTTGTATTTTTACCAAATAATTTAGGAAGATGAATGGGTTATTTCCCTTGGCTATATATAAGCATCCCTTCCGGGGTGAATGGGTTATTTCCCTTGGCTTTCAAAATAAAATATATTAGATATATATATAAAGCTCCTTTACAGAGGCCCTATTATCGATTTTTTTCAGCAATCATGAAGTTTAGAGACATGAGTTCTACTTACGTGTCAAGTCTCATCAAAATCGATAAACGAAGTAGTAGGAGTTAGTTAACAACTCCACAAACACACCCACAGACAGAATTTCCCACACATGTACATATAGATGCGTTGTCTGTAGTTCTCTATATTTGAAATGAATAGTGATTTTACAATTTACTCAGTTGACTCTGCTGTAAGAAGATAGCACAGCTTTATAAAATTCACTGCAATATTATTGTAAAAATAAAGTGACAATGCAATAATACACTTCCCAGGTTACTGTGCTGATTTAGAATTTGTCTGTGGATACTTTGGTTGTTATTATTCTCCATATACCTTTGAACGGTATATGAGATTATCGAGGTGCAAAAAGGCCCTACATTAGGACTAACTTCAAACTAAGCAAGGAAATCCCCCAACAATTATTACGGCAAAAATGAAGGATCTCCGTGATCTTAATTATAGGACCATATACCACATATTAATATTAATATTTATAATGTTTCTCCCTTAGATGTGAGATTGGAGGAGGTTTTAAATTTATATTTAACATTAGATTTTCGTTTTCCCATTCGATGTTCATGAAAAGTTATATAATGACCTTCAGCAAACGTTTGAGCCTTGAGATGGACCGAAATCTTAAATCGAATTTTTCTCCAGGCTGATAATATCAAACAATATTTTGTATCATAAATCATTACGTGATAATAAAGAAACTATACGAAATATATATCGTAAAAGCAGGTTTTCTTTTCATTCAAGTATGACAGAATAAATTCGACCCCTTGTATATGTCTGTGCCTGTCTATTTCTTTGTAGTGTGTGTGCGTGCGTGTGTGTGTGCGTGTGTGTGTGTGTATACGTGTGTGTATGAGTGTGTGTGTGTGTGTGTGTGTGATATATGTATATGTAAATGTATATGAGGATGATATTAAAGAACAGTCATCCGTGTAAATAGTTCAGATAAATCTTATATACTACTATGTTTTTATAAAGGATCTTGTATTTCTTGAATTGTCATAGTTGAAAAATCTTTGATGATAGAAATCTAATACTCCGTAATTAGAAAGAGTTACATAGGGGTTAATGAAATGGCTGTAGAAATGTTTATTTTGAAGCATCGCTGATATAGTATATTGTTCTGTCCATGCATTACAGACTAATCTGCAGTATGTGCAACACAGCATGGATGTGCATTAAACAGGTAAATATTATTATTATCTGAGATTTACTTGATGTAATATATCAAGTTCTAATATATATGGTATATGTTGTGCTAACGTAACTCATAAGACACAAATTCACACATACATTTACAATTTGTGTTTGTCTGTGTGTTTCTGTGTGTTTTTGTATGTGAGCGTATGTATCCGTGTGTGCGTGTGTTTGTGTGTAATTGTGTATGTGTGTATTCATGTGTTATATGTGTCCTTGTGTGTATGAGTGTCAAAACGTCAAAGGCGGTGAGTTTCACCACTTGTTCTTGCAGCTGCTATTGTCCGTGTTTTGCTGCTGCTTAGTAAAACGAATCGATTTGTTTTAAACAGGCTACCGAAATTTGTACATTTATTCCGTTTTCGTTGTCTTGAGTAAGAGAGATTGGTTTTATCGGGTTATTGGAAATAGTTTCTAAATTCGTTCATATTGTTGATAAGGTATGTCTATCACACATAATTCTAAAGTCATGTTTTTTTTCTTTTTTCTTTCTGATGACATTCGTCATAAAGTATGACTTTTAACTGAAAGCATTAAAACAAGTTCTTTATATTCGGCTTTCTAACGGCTCTCTGGTTAAAATTAGAGAGCGAAATTTTATTGGTTTTGTGGTACATTGTTTGCTAGATCAACGAAATGGTGAGGTATAGTTACATTTTAGTCAGGTATTCAATATTTATGAAGAAAGACAATTAATTATTCATATATTAGAGACTGCTAATTTCTAATTTACACACACATCCTTCTTCATATCCTGTAGCACTTTTTCTTTAGCATTAAAAATGAAACACATCTAATAAAAGAATTCATACTTTCCAATGGAATTACATGAAATAGCATTTTACATTTTCAAATGAGATTTATGGATGAAATATGGAATTAAATATTTAAATAGATGATCGCAGAAATTGGAAAATAAATATCTACATGGGCATGCATTGAAATACACACACAGATGCATACACATATACACACATAGACACATACGCACGCATACACACGCACACACACACACATACATACATATATATATATATATATATATATATATATATATATATATATATATATATATATATATATATATATATATATATATATATGTATAACAAATGACAGAGACGGAAAATGGAATATACGGGAAACTTTATTGCTCTCAACGATCGTTTCGACCCATCCCTTATCGATATCGATCCCTCGGAGGTGGGATACCTCGTAGTGGGATACAACATAACTGGTTGTGCTCAATTCCTCGGTGCAGAAGTGTCTCGTCAGGTGATGTTATAAAGGTATCTCGTTAAATAATCCCTGTTTCGCTCGGTTTGCATACAGCCTATTGTTAGTGATTGTAGGCTTAAGCCGTTTGGAACTAACAACATGCTGTATTAAAACTAAGTGAAACAAGGTTTATTTAACAAGATACCTTTATAACATCACCTGACGAGACACCTCTGCACCGATAAATAAACAACGACCAGTTGTACAATTTCCCACCCTTAAGGGATCGATGCAGCGTGAGTCAGAACAATCATTGTGAGCAATAAAGTTTTCCGAACGCTCTATTTCCCGTCTCTGTCATTTGTTATATTTTCAACGAATTCCTGAGGTAGATCCAACGATATATTGTCTAACCTATTTCAGTCATTAGGAGGCGGCCATCCTTCTCCTATAAAATCAAATGATACATTATTTAATATTACTCTTGATACAAAAATTAAACAAGCGGGGTAGCCATAGTAGTTATGTTAGAGGAACACCTTTGATCATAAGTTCGGCTGA
The DNA here is from genome assembly GCF_046866305.1 of Octopus bimaculoides. Classification (NCBI taxonomy): domain Eukaryota; kingdom Metazoa; phylum Mollusca; class Cephalopoda; order Octopoda; family Octopodidae; genus Octopus; species Octopus bimaculoides. The sequence goes on along the minus strand of NC_142931.1, from coordinate 73,330,583 downwards.
CTAGAGATAGGATAAGTACGAGCATGAACGAAATGAACAAGTGCTACATTAAATGCACTAATTCTCTTCTAGAACAGGCCGTATTTGAAATAGTAAATTGCTATACATTGATCATAAATGACTACTGAGGAACAAGCTGCATGGTATGGTGAAAATAATTCAATTATGGAAGTGGGGCACAATGAGTAATATTACAAATACAGTATTCGCTAATTAGTGATATTCTCTAAATGCATTGAAAATGCTATAATATTTTGAGTACTATTTAATAAAATTATTTCCTTTCTTTTGAGCATATAAAAGACAAATTTATGTGGAGAAAGATGAATAATGCTCAGTAAGGTTAGTTTACCTTTTCAGTTCTTCAGAATTACATTTGATGAAATACTAATACAGATCTAAAGCAATCCTTAGACATTGAAAATATCAGAAATGCAACAGGAGTTTAAAATACCTCGGTCACATGAAAAGAGATCTACATGATTTGAAATTAACGAAATTCCACTCAAGCTAAAAAATTCAATATAAAATGTTCTTCACGGCTTCTGCTCAATCTTCTGGAGTAGTTCCCCGACTGATAAACTATTTAGGAACAATCCTGTTCAAGAGAAGAGATTACTGAGATTAGCTATTACTCATGTTGCCACACATTAGACATCTTTTTTGATTGTAAATTATTTAATTAGTCAATATTAAATTAGACATATGGGAAAATATTAACTAGGAATCCAGTGGAGAAAAGAGTTTTTATTGTTAAAAACCAAAAATTATCCAGATATTGTTTTAACAACCTCAATTACGACTCAGACAGACCCTAATGAGACCATTAAATTAAAATATAGATGTAGCTATCTCTTATTTTGGGACAAGTGTTAAGTTGTCATTATTAATTTTTCAGAGAGAAATAACGAACGGAACTTCGATGACATATGCTTGAAAACAAAGTAAACCTTGCTCAACTAACACACAATTCTTCAGAAACTTTCATCTTTGTTTTACAGAGAGAATGGTAATAATCAATTATTCAAACTACAGGACGTGCAATTATTCTGAGAAGAAGAACTGTTGCTTAATTCGTAATTCATACTCCATGGTTTTATAAACCCTAAAGTAAAGTTGGGTCTGATGGAATATAAACATACGTAATTATGGCCAGCAATTTAGCTGAATGGGTACGTCGATGCAGTTGATCCCAGTGCTCAGTTGGTACTTATTTTATCTAACCCGAAAGGATGAAATGCAAAGTCGATCTCGGCGGAAAATGAACTCAGAATGTAAAGACGGATGAAATACTGCTAAGAATTTTGCACGGTGTGATAACGATTCTGCCATCTAGCCACCTTAAACATTCGTAATTATAATGTACAATGATAATAAGCTAATTAATGTAAACGAAATGAATAATTTTGTATATTATTCTAGAGAGAACAAAATAAAACGAGCTCCTAGCGCAGGATTTGACAACATAATGTCGTAGGAAATATCTGAACACTGCATGGTATCTATGTCGCTCTTACCGACTTTACTGTATTCTAAATGTCAGAGAATGACATCAACTAGAAAACTACCACTAAGAACAATCATAAGAAATATATACAACAGATGTAACTATAGTACACAAAGCGGCAAAGAAAACATGGACAATAATATTAAGAACAAGAGCAACAGCATCATTAACAATACAAATTGAAGAAGAATAGAAAATAAGAAAAATAAAGAGATTGAGACCAACAAAAGGCAAATGTGATAAATGAGAATTTAATGAGAATTTAAAGCAGCAGTCTTATAAGAAATAAATGAGTTTCACAATAAGATCTACTAAAGAGGTAATATTAACGACCAGTGTATTCGATTACTATTTCTGCATAAAACAAACATTGCGACCGTCGATAATGTAAGCACCAAAATTCACTGAATTTATGCCAAATCAGTACTAAGGCCCATGTTCATCTTCATAAAGTCATAAGAATATAAAACTTCTACATACACTGTCGTTTTAGCTACAGAGAGATGAAGCAAATTTCAACCTTCCAGAATTGGAAAGCACTTAGGAAAAGACAATCTTATTCAAGAAAACAAAAGTGTGTACGGACACAGCGGCAAAGTCTTGAATCAATGTAGAGAGCAATGAGATTTCACATAACACTACACAATGTATAAAAAAAAGAACAAATAACAAAACTAGAAATGAAAGCAAAGGTCCAAGAATCTCATTATGAAGTCTTCACTTAAAAATAAGTAACGCAATCGAATTCAGTTCACAGCATAGACATGCAAGTTAATTGAGAAGTCCGCATATGATTCTGGTTTATTTTTCCTTTATTTCTCCTTTGGTTGTCTCAGATCTGTTATGTTTTATTGGTGGAATTTGACTGAATATGGTTAGTGTATATTTTATTTTCATCTCTGATTTGCAAGGTAAAATCGTTTCAAGGAAGGTTCAGTTTCATAATATTCATCAATGAAACGAAATATTGAATGATTAAGTTTAGTCATCTCCCATTCCGTTATGTTATTTAGTAACCGTTACAACAACAGCAGCAACAATAGCAAAAATAATCATTTAAGTAGTTTACTGCTCCCTCGATTCGAAAGATGGAATGTAATACGTACCTGGAAAGTAGTATCTTCTGAAATAGGTTAACCCCGAACAGAGAGACTCGATTCATACAGGTAACATCCAAAGTGAAATCCAAATTGCATGTCATATTCTTATTACAAGTCAACATTCTTTCCAACACACACGATAATGATAAAAAGAAATGCATAACCTGTGGAAAAATAAAATGGGTGTGAGAAATATGAATATGAGAACCTTTGCACGTGTACACACGTACATTATTAACAAGTTCTAAAATTAGAAGCCAAAATATTCCTAAGGACTACATACAACGAAAAGCAAACAGCGGTCTTCACCTATATATGCAGCCTCACATTCCAAACAGAAGACATGACAACGCAACCCAACACACAGAAATGCACAACACTATACGAAGAGAAGACGGATACGCAACGGGATGACCACACACCATAATAAACCTCGGCAAATAGTAAATATAGTAAAGAAACCATCACCAAGAAACAGAAAGACCGATACATCAAATGAGAACGAAAAGCAAAGGTTGGAAGAACTAAAATGATTATAATGACACAAGAATTCCCTTCCAAACGTATAAACATATACAAAAAGAGTATTCATCATTCACATACTTAACAGCCAACTGAACAAGAAGAAATGTATCAGAGCTGATCAATGAGTGTCCACATTGAGAAGAGTCAAACAGAATAAATAAAGAAAATAGAACATGAACGAGGGAAAAACTTGCCCAAACGACAAAGAAATAGCTTTATTGAAAATTAAATTACAAGAGCATTTCAAGAAATGTTCTCCGTGGAAACAAACTCATGGAGTGAATTTAGTGTTGTTTACATTCTGTACATTTCTCTATGGCGTTGACCGTAATTTCAAGCCGGATTTTAATTGATATTGGTATCTAGTTTTGCCAGCATAACTAGTAAGTTACATACTGTACTGTAGTGAGCAAGTCGTAAACGGCGGTAATATGACAGAATGGTCATGTTGCCCAAACAAGTATAATTTTTGGTTTCCCATTGGTTAAAATTACTGCCCGTATTTGAATTCTAAACTTTCGTCAAAGAGAAATCTCTCACTAAATACGGTTCTTAGAAATCAAGTATGAGCAGTTATAGAAGCCCTGATTTGGGGGATATTAATCAGTGTCTGTTGGTAGTCACTCATCTCCACAACATTCACACCTTTGAGATATTGGCTATTTTTGTGTCATTAGTATTATTTAAATCCAACAAGAATTATTTGAATTGTTGTATAAACTCTAGTAGTTTAGTATGAAAGAATTAGCTAGTATAAATTTCATGTCGTAACTCTCTACGATAAATTACTTTACTTCTAAATGTACTGTAAATATTAGATTTACATGAATAAACTAATGCAGTAAATATTTTCTCTTTGTTCACTTTTTTCAACCTATTAATGAAATTTATTTCTACAACTATGAAACTGTTGTAATTGCGGTGAAAAAGAACACGAACTGATTTATCTTAAACATATATGCACGTTCAACATGTCCATCTAAGCGTCTTGATGTATATGTTTTCACTACGGCGTTTATGTAGCTTGCGTTAGTATTTATGTATAGTGATAATACGTATAATTGAGTCATAAGTGACGAGTTTATCAATATAGATTCCTACTCAACAAATAAAATATATTTATTTTTTATTTCAAGTCGAAGCCATATATGTAAGATAAAACACGTTTATAAAAGTGGTGCCCAATCAACGGTTATAGTACTAGAATACTTGAGGAAATGCTTCAGGGAGTTTTCTAATGTAATAGACAATGCAAAAGTCAGACTGAAGTAAGAAAAGCCCGAATGCCGAATACCTTCTTTGCTACATAGAATCAAACATTATTTTTCTTCGAAATTAAGGAGCTTTTGCTCTAAGACACATACTTTTTTAATATCGTATTCATTACGTTAGTTGCTACATGGTACACGTATTGTGATATATAATTTTTTTAATTCAATATTCAATGTTACTATTAAATCGGGTGCTGTTGGGTCTCTAGTAGTTATTACTTGTGCATTACAAAAATGTTGATATTTGAGATTGAGATAGTATAATTGTAGTATAATGAGTCAGTCAATCTCTGTATTAGTTTGTTCATAACATGACTCAAACACATACACACACACACATATATTTGTATGTATGTATATACAGAGACAAATAGAGAGAGGAAGAGAGAGAGAGAGGTTATATATATATATATATATATATATATATATATATATATATATAGATAGATAGATAGATAGATAGATAGATAGATAGATAGATAGATAGATAGATAGTTAGATATACGTATATATATGTGTGTATACGTATGTATATATGTGTATACGTATATATATATACGTATACACATATATACACATATATACATATGTATACGTATGTGTGTATATATATATATATATATATATACATATATATATATATATATATATATATATATATATATATATATACATATATGTATACACACACACACACACATACACACACACACACATACATATATATATATATGTGTGTGTGTGTGTGTGTGTGTGTGTGTGTGGAAAGAGTTATATATGTATAATTGTTATATGTGAGCTAATCTTATTATTTTATGTATATTGGTGTGTTGGAACGAAACATGCCATAAAGACAATCTGGAGAACCCAGAAAAGTGATTCTTTCTTTGATCTGTGTGTGTTGTTACATTATTTCAGTTTGTAAAAGACTTTTTATGCGTAGTTCATCTCTAGTGGATTACGGCATTTGAGCTTTATTCAACGATGATGAAAATCAAGATAGATTAAACTAACATTAATACGTAACAGACAGAGTTGAGTTGAAACCATTAGTTTCATGCGATATAATTTAATGAGAATATATTTATGGCAGATCACGTTAGTTTTTGTATTTATCTACTTCAGATTGTCTGTAACTGTGAGATGTAAGCATTCACGCTTCAGTATTTATGAGTGAGATAAGCGATAGGTGTATGGTCAAATACTTAAGTGGGGAAGATACACAGGAGGCTTTTTGCAAAGTCATATGCAGTCAGTTAACTTGAATTTATATATTTCGGGTTTTGACATCATCTGTCACAAAAATATGGAATTTCGCAAACATTCTTAGATGCTAACAGCGTATAAATTATAAGATGCATATTAGCTGAAACAGAACTGAACTTTTACACTACTACACGAAAGTTAGTATACGACTATCCAATTTACTTTAGCTTGCAAGTTACCGATGATATATCGTAATATGAGCGCCGTAACATCTGTGAATCGCTTGGATCGGATATAACTTTCTAATTTCCTTCCCACAGTAATCTTTTTTGACGTGTCATTTACCTCATCCTTGTCTCACGATGATACCTCAGCATCTGAAGTGTCGGAGTCGCAGACAGTAATGGCGTTGACTGCATGAGTACATGAATTTATGTTGTAAAGAAAGGGTAAATACTATAATGATACTCTATTTTGGATTTGGTTGCAGGTTTTATTTTTGTGTTGCTGCTTTTGGTGTTTATGCTGAGGGATGTTTTTCTTGTAGTTATCCCTGGGTTATGGTTCTTCTTCTTCTTCTTCTTCTTCTTCTTCTTCTCCTTCTTCTTGCGTTTGTTGTTATTGTATATGTTTTTGTGTTTTTCAATTTACTGGTAGTGTTCCCCGTTGTTCTCGTTGTAATGTGGATGTTTCTTATTTTGCCATCGACTCTGGTCAGAAGTAATAAATATTATCTATAACACCTTGTTAATGAAGGTGTGGGTTTTAATTATGAGAGTTACCACAAATACCTTCATTCTGTTCAGCAGCTTGACGATTTGGAAGATATTTTCGATTTTTCCTTAGAGGATCCAAAAATATACCAGAGCTGTCCTCGTTTCATTTTTTCCGAATCATGCTACCAGTGCTAGTACTGTCGTTGCTTGTGGCGCTTTATTAGTCCCATTTGTCCATGTGCTTTTGACGCCGACGGCGGTGGTTATGCTAGACATAACGTGCTCCTTCCTCTTCATTGTGGACATTATTCTGGTTGTCATTTCGCTGATTGTCTTTATTTTTTTAGATTGTGCAGTTTCGTTCTTGCAGCTCAGTTGATTTGCTTTTATTTACTGTTGTTATATGGAAGATTGTTAATATTGTTGTTACTGCTCAGTGGAATATAGTCTTTATTACTAAAATCCTTTGTTGAAATCTGATTCAACCTACAGCAATTGTGTAGTAATATCGGCTTCAAATTTAGACACAAAGCCAGCAATTTAGAGGGAGGAGATAAGTCTTCTATCGAACCCTGGAAACTTGAAAGGCAAAGTCGACCTCGGCAAAATTTGAACACAGAATATAAAGACTGAAGAAATGCTGCTAAACATTTTGCCCGGTGGGCTAACGATTCCGTCAATGCGCCGCTTTAATCGTGTGGTAATATAAAATGGCAGACGGGGACGATAAGCTGGCAGAACAGTTAGCACACCAGGAAAAATGTTAAGCGGCATTTTGTCTACATTATTTACAATTGACGGATATTTGTCCTCATCTTGTTTGTTGTTAACACAACGTTTCATCAATTCTAAATAATATACATAATTCCTCATCTCTTAAATATAGAACGGCATTTTGTTTGTCTCTGCTTTTTTTGTTCAAATTCCACCGGCGTCAGCTTCACTTTTCCTCTTTTGTGGGTCGATAAAATAAGTCCTAGTTGATCACCAAGGTCGATGTAATCGACTTACAATCCCTAGAATTGCCGGCCGTATGCCATTATTTTAAACCAATATTAAATGGTGGACATGAAGAATTCTTTTGTTATATGTAACAGAACTTTCCGACAACACTCCCTGCAAGTTCATTCTTGGCAAAAACTGATCACGTCATGCATAACCTAATCAGAGTTCATGCTGGGCATTACATATCCAATCGTGTGTGTACATGTTATAAAAGTCATTGTTACACGAAAAGGCCTACTTAATTGGAGTGTTTATTTCATCGGATCCATACGCACAAGATCAAAAGCTAGAGAAATATAGCAAAAGAAACACATAAGCTAATATAAACTTATTCACTTTCATACTCACCTTCACATAATGGTTCTTTGCTTTTGACGGTGAGTATGCCAGTTGTTTAATGCAGAAACACAATAATTTGAACAAAGAGATATTTTAATTGATTTTAGAATTGTACTCATGAGTTAATATTCTGTATTAATGTTTGCTGAATATTGTCTAAAATATATGCAATAAAATCAGTATAAGTCAAGAAATCGGTTTGATGTAATGGACGTTTTCGTCCCTCACATTTGGAACATAAAATTCAAACGGTAGAGATTAAATCAGATTCGGAATCAGACTGTACAATTCAATCATATGGAAGGAGCAGGTTGGCCGACATGTCAAAAGCTTTTGACAGTTCATTGCATGGATTCTACAACAGTTTCCATCTACCTGCTTTTCCTTAAAATGTATGGCTTGACCCTCAGTTGTGACACAACGGCATTTTTACCAGAAGAAGCACAGTGAGTTCGGAAACTGATGGCTTGGCACAAAATTTAAAAGATTGACTCTGTATACATCCATCACACACATCTTTATATACATAAATCCGTATAATTAGGAACTCCACATATATTTAATGTTAAAGACGGGAAACGGAGGCTCTCTGTGTTCTAATCCGAACGAAGGAAAGCTTATATTTCTCCCTTTTTGTATACTATTAACAAGTCAAGTATTGAACTCGTTTTCTCTTTTATCCCTCATTCCCTTATCTCCTCTCTTTCTGTCTCTGTCTCTGTCTGTCTCCCCCTTTCTCTCTCTCTCTCTCTCTCTCTCTCTCTCTCTCTCTCTTTCTTTCTCACTCTTTATATGGACTATGTGAGTAATAGTAGAAAAGAGAGTTTATATCACAGCCCCATGAATATCTTTTTTCAAGTATGTTATGAATGACAAGAAGAAAATCTTTCAAAATGCTATCTGAATGGAACGGGCCTTCTCAGAACAAGACAATGTTTTGACAAATATGTATTTATGCTGGGCCTATGTTAGAAAAAATATCAATATCTATAATACTTAATATTATTATGTTATTAATTCATTAAGGTGCTTCATCTAGTAATCCGAGCTGTTTGGTTCATTGTCAGAAGATAGTGCGTACGATTCCCGAACCAGATGGTGTAATGCGCTCTCGATCATGTAATTTCATTTCATTTTGCTATAGTCATCTTAACTAAAGGTGAATACTTGCATGGTGTTGGTACAGCTGTCACATCTATGAAGATGCGTTGCATTAATAATGGTTGTTCCAAGAGGTCATATATGTTTGCGCACAACAACATCGGCACCTAACGTAGCTAACGAAAGGGTGATATATGTCACCACGTATCATGCTTAAATGTGAATGACGTCTTTGGTGTTATTTTTTTTATATACTATTATGATTTTAAGGGTCGTTAAAATTGACAGGAACGCAACACGGTCAAATATAATAACTTGCTGCATTCAGCTGCGATTCCATCTACTCTCATTTCGAACACCACTGATAGTAACATTGCTTTTCCTCTTTCTACTGATAATAATATACAATACCTGTCTCTTATTAGCGTCGATTTAATTCCCTATACACTTCCTCCAAAATATGTCTCCTGTTCATATTTTAGAAATTATTGCTATCATTTTTCATTGTCAAACTTCCAAATAAAGAATAGTAGTTGTGGTTTTGGAGGTTTTTTGCTTGTTTTTCTTTCACTCCTGAGTTTTGGCTATCACTTTCCTTTAACTTGTATGGTGGGACTGCATTTTTTAAAAATGTTAGTATCTATTGTATATAAATTTTCTTTTCATAAATGGGATTGATTGTCAACGATATATGCGTGTGTGTGTGTGTGTGTGTATATGCATGTGTGTGCATATATGTGTGTGTGTATGTGTGTGTGTGTGTGTGTGTGTGTGTGTGTGTGTGTGTGTGTGTGTGTGTGTGTTTGTATGCATACATATCAAAAACTTACTTAAAATATATAGTTTCCAACAACGTGCATGCAACTCAAATGTCAAAAATAAAATGATCAAGGAAAATATGATTATATTTCTTAACATTTTTCTCGGAGCTGCCATAGTTATTTAAAATACATATATTTATTAGTATATTTCCTCACAATTTTCATCTTAGTTGTATGACAGGATAAGTTGCTATTTATCATTCAATCCAATTGTTTTGTGACACCATATAAAGGAAGAATATCTTTTTTACGAAATGTGTCATTATTTCTATGTAATTTTCATATCTTAGTCATAACTTTGCCTGCAATATAAGGAATAATTTTAAAATTATCTGACATTTTTTTCTTCACAGCTGTATTAGATAACTGGAGGAGTATATTTTGTGCAGGTTTAGTCACTTGGAGAAGGCTGTAGCTGCTGACGTCAGCTATTAAACTTACCTATGTTCGAAAGCGAATTCGGACAAACCAATTAACTTGAAGGTCGATTTGAAAGATAAATGGTTTTATAAATATCATGATCAACAGAATTAAGTGATAGCATATGAAATAGCGAGGAAACTTACCGGCAGATCAATAAGTGATCTCACAATCGACTAGATATAGAAACCAAGTACTTCTAATATCGAATCTTAGTGTCTAAAACATGTTTTAATATTGTTGTCCTTCACTCACCATGGCTTTAAACAGACGAAAATGTGTATGTATGAAACAAAAGTGAAAACCATTTGATGATAGCCACAGATCTTTGCGGCGCGGGTTGATTTCAAATACATATTAACAGTTTACAGCTACGAAACATAATTCAATATCACCAAGCAGATAGGTGCACATTAACAATGCAGAGAAGATCCGATACGTAATCAAACATGCTATTTTGCTTTTATACACTGCTCTTATGTTACTCCATTTCAAATACTGTGACAACAGCTAATGTGTCTGTGTGTCACGCGCACTGACATATTAGCTGGAGTGAGAGATGAGTTTGTACAAATTTACCTTTGCAAGATATATTTATATTTAATAGCTGCATGTAATCATTGTGTCTTGGTAGCGTTTTAACTTCATTGATGTGTTTTGTCCTTGAAACGACTCGGAAGCCTGTGCATGTCGGCCAACCTGCTCCTTCCATATGATTGAATTGTACAGTCTGATTCCGAATCTGATTTTATCTCTACCGTTTGAATTCTATGTTCCAAATGTGAGGGACGAAAACGTCCATTACATCAAACCGATTTCTTGACTTATACTGATTTTATTGCATATATTTTAGACAATATTCAGCAAACATTAATACAGAATATTAACTCATGAGTACAATTCTAAAATCAATTAAAATATCTTCACCATATATTTAGCAGTAAAATATTCTACTTGATAGCTGATATCCGTTTATAAAGATCCGCTATATCGTCTTAGAGAATATATTTCGATCACTAGTTGTAATGCTTATTTCATACACTTATTTTTAGTTATAATAGTAGGAATGCAAAGACATGGTCACTTGTCACTTGAAGACCAACCGCGTTCAGGGCGCACTTCGACCTCTCCAACGAATGAAAACATCATGAAAATTCATGACCTGATCGCGGAAGACTGTCACTGAACAACTGACGAATTTGTTGATATAACTGGTGTGTCCTGGGGCTTCTGCCAATGAATGTTCAGCGTGGAGTTGCGAATGGAAAAAATTACAGCAATATTTGTGCCTCGCTTACTCACGGAAGATCAAAAGTAGTGACGACTGAATTCGTGTCATGAACTGAAAGAACAGTGGGAAGTTGATCCGGATATTTTTTCGAAGGCTATCACTGATTATGAGGGCTGGTGCTACGGAATTTGCAGCTACGGAAGAGGTGAAGAAAAAACGACGGAGGCGTTAAAAGGCATCTCTTCGCAAAGGGTCTAACACTGCTTCGAATAATGGAAAACGTGCCTGGACCGATGCACTGCTTCAACTGGAGAATATTTTGAAGGTGATAAAAATGTAAACATGTAAAACTAAGGGAACAAAATAACATTGCTTTTGGGTACCCCCTCAAATGTATATATTATTTGATGCGTTTGCAGGCATTTTAAGCAGTCATTTTGTATACTGGAGTGAACCTACATGTTTGTGTGTGTGTGTGTGTGTATGTGTGTGTGTGTGTGTGTGTGTGTGTGTGTGTGTATGTGTGTGTGTGAATTATGGAGGTATGGATGTCATTATTCATTTTCATTTCAAGGATGTTTGCCAATAGAGAAAAACCCGGTTTCTAACCTAGATGCAAGGTTCCTTCTTTGGAATTTCAACATCAACACCAGGGTATTTTTTGTTTGTATGTATGTATGTATGTATGCATATATGTATGTGTCCCTTTCTGTGTGAGTATGTATGCGTGAAAAGATGAGAGGCCTACGTGCGTACGTAGAGGTTATAAAATAGCGAAAACGTCTAATAGATCTAAAAGTGAAATTACATCTTTTCGCTCAGAAATGTTCAAATAACTCCGAATTCATAGCTATTTTGTGTTATATACTCTGCGTGATCTATACACTTATGATGATATGTCATAATATCTACATAACCTACCAATTGTACGAACTGGTATGTGATATTGAGATGACGGTATATTATTAGAGCTAAATTTATGGCGACGAGCTGACAGTACCGTTAGCACACCAGACACAACTATTAGTGACATTTCATCTGTCTTTACGACCTGAGCTCAAATTCCTCAGAAATCGAATCTACTTTTCATCTTTTCGGGATCGGGTTGATGAAACATGGTCGATGAAACAAATACCAGTCGAGTACAGGGTGTGATGTAATTGACTTACCTTTTCTCCAAACATTTCAAGCCTTTACTTGTTGTAGAAAGGATTATTATAACGCAATTCTAATGCCCAAATTATTTGTAGATTTACTACAAAACAGTCATATGTTTTCTCCGCTCAACAATGTTCATTGCATGTAATAAAATTTCTACAGTAAAATTATTTTCTACGTTTCTTTCAAATTTAAAAACACTTGATTGGCAATATGTGAACAAACAATTAAACAACCAATTCTCTACCACTCCTTGAATATAATGAATATTTTACTCTACAATATATCCTTGTAACTTACTAATATGCCTTCTAATGGGCTGCTAATTCATCGAAATTAGTTTCGTATTATTATATTGAGTAACAACAATATATATGTAACACCTATCCTACGTAAAATGTGATTTACACGCCGTATTATGCATAGCAGTTTTCAAACTTTGCCGTAAGTACTTCCCAGTTAAGCGGGAAAATAATAAACGGTCAGTCGCATATTCAACAACATATGATTGTACACAAGAATCAACAAATCCCAATACTAATGAAAATGACAGTATTCCAACCACATTAGATCAAATAATTATTAAAGTAATAATAATTTTCTCTTAAAACGTAATTTGCACTCCAAAGAATTGGTCTAGTGTACCACTGTCGATACGAATTTTGTGCAATACTCTATAGCAAATTAACAGTCAAGTTATTTAGAACACGGTTCTATTAGCATACATAAGCTTTCTGGAAATAGATAAGAATCACAGTCACCTTCTTTGGAATTTAATGATTGCCATTACATCAATTCGTATAACATCAAAAAATACCATGTTTGAATATAAAACTTATAAAACACCCAATTAAAACACGAAAATCTATATTCTAAGTTCCAACATATAATTTAGGTCTAATGTGCAGACAGAATATTTAGAACATTAACTATATGAAAGCAATTTTGTTTTTCATATAGGTAATATTTTACGAATCACACACACACACACACACACACACACACACACACACACACACACACACACACACACACACACACACATACATACATACACTTGCATCCAAAATATAACAGAAACTCATTTAATGGCCAATACTCTATATCTTCACTACTTAACCTTAAAAAAAATGTTTTAACTCTTGATGTCTAAATTAGCATTAAATATATTTTATCTTGTTTTATTATACCATATCATTCAATCTTTTTCACTATGCCAAGTAATTTACAAATATCAAGTTCAAAAGTTCATTGCAATATATTTCAGTTTGTTACATTCTTCTCCATAATTTGTATTATCTCATATATTCTGAATTTGTTGTTACATAGTATTACTTGCAGCATTACCTTCTAAACTGTATACATGTAATTATTGCAGCTGTTACAGTATTTTGAGATATAATAATTTTTATAATTTATATTTATCTTTATATTTCTCAGAGTCTTATGCATTAAAAATATGATGTTATGAGACAATTCTATCGAATTTATTATTTTATGATTATTCCGAATTTCGTCTCTTTCCGAATTATTTAGAAGAAATTTATGAACATTATTTTTCTTATCGCTTATTGTTTTTAGTAATTAAGCAATTTACTTTGTTCAGTAAACTTAAAGTTTCTATACTCGTAAATACTCTCAAAACAATACCTACTCATACGTATTGTGCTGAAATAATGTCGTTTGTATCTTAAAAAGACATCAGAAGCATCTCATGGGATTAATATTCACTTTTAAAAGATATAATCCGTTAAATTAGAAATTTTCTAACAACAACAAAATGAAAGAAATTTTAAATAAAAGTATTTGTACTAAATTAATTACTTTTTTTTATCTACTTTCAACACATTTCCAATGTCTTCTAAACTAGAAATGTTCATCTTAATGCTACAATTGGATATCGTTCTCATTTAATTGTATTTTCATTATAGTTATTTATGTATTATAAATACATTTTATATTCAAGAGGCAATAAATCTATGCAAAGCTATTGTATAATTTCAGCGACTTAATGTATTTTAAATGTCTTGATAGTCAGATATAAATGCAATATCTATTTACGGAAATACGTCATTATATCTTAATATCGTGAATTAATGCCAGTTACATTGCCAAATAATCTATTGCAGTAAGATACATAATGTTGTTCTTTAGACTTAGGTTAACCTAAGTACTTCCGGTATTAAATTTCAAAACGACAAGACTACAATAGCATATTGTATCATAGATTCTATACTTAATTAAATTAGAATCTTGTATTCTATTAACATACTAAAAAAGCAATTAATTTTCATTGCAACATGTATTCTAACGTAACTATGGAAATAAAACAAAGTTTGAAGCTTAACTGTTAGCCTACAAATATATATTAACATTTATTCATATATACGTGTGTGTATGTGTGTGCGTGTGGGGGTGCATGAGTGGGTGTTGGGTGTATCATCAGTTATGAAAACTCTTTCAGGTAAACATTTACATTAAAACCCACCCGAAATAAACTCACACACCCTCTCGCTTTGAAATAAATTTATCACTTCTCATTTTGTCATAGACTATATCGATATATTCATTAAAATATTAGATATTACATATGCTTTTTGTATATTATATCCTAACAAAACTCATCAAGTAATGGATACCTGATTAACCATTCATATTTCTTCTTTTTTATGCGCAATAGTAAATCGATCCGAACGAAATTTCAGCATTATATTTATAAAACGCCTCCTCACACTTTAGGCGTTTTTCTGCGAATTCTTGCAGAATACAGGATGGCATATTTTGCAGGTCGACAATATGATTCTCAATTGCAATATCTTTCAGTCTTTTAGTTGTCTTTTTGTTGTCTTGTTTTCTACAGTCACTTCAGCTCTCCGTGATCATGATATTTCTTAATTCTTTCAATTTCTTTGCTATCGACTCTGGTATTATAGAGTTGCATACAATACACTGTTTATTTCGTCCTCTATAATCATATATGCCCTTCTTGCTTCAATACTATGCCCAGTCTTTATTGGGAACTTCCACAAGTTATTGTAATGTAATTCTCATTCTCTGTCACAGCCTCTGCTTCGTATTTACATCGGTTTCCTCTTATTTTGAAGCCACTCAGCCAACATCGCAATACACTCTTTTACCAACAAAGTCATGCCTACACTTATACTCATTATGCGCTAGCCGAATATACTCACGTAAAAGATAATTGATACATTTGTGTTTCTCATAGATTCTAAGTTTACTATCCGATTTTATCATTATTATTATTATTATTATTATTATTATTATTATTATTAATAATAATAATAATAATAATAATAATAATAATAATAATAATAATAATAATAATAATAATAATAATAATAATAAGAAGAAGAAGAAGAAGAAGAAGAAGAAGAAGAAGAAGAAGAAGAAGAAGAAGGCGTCGAGCTGGCACAATCGTTAGCACGCCGGGTGAAATGCTTAGCGTTATTTCGTCTTTTTTCATGTTCTGAGTTCAAATTCCGCCGACGTCGACTTTGTCTTTCATCCTTTCGGGGTCGAGAAATTAAGTACTGGTTGAACCATGGGGTCTATGTAATTGACTAGTCTCCTCCCCCAAAATTTCAGGCATTGTGCCTATAGTAAAAATAATAATTATTATTATTATTATTATTATTATTAATAAGGTGAGCTGGCAGAATCGTTAGCACGCTGAGCAAATGATTAGTGGTATTTCGGCCGTCTTCTGAGTTCAAATTCCTACGAGGTCGACTTTGCTTTTTATCCTTTCTGGGTGTATAAATTAATTACCAGTGAAACACTTGGGTCGATGTAATCGACTAATCTCCTACCTCAAAATTTCAGGCCTTTTGCCTATAGTAGAAAGGGTTATTATTATTATTATTATTATTAGTAGTAGTAGTAGTAGTAGTAGTAGTGCTGGTCATACTTCGAGAACTCTGCCAGGAATTCTTGCAGTTCCACGCCATGCTGATTTTTGTAGGTGTTCTACTTTCACACTTGCATCGATCTTTTTCAGACATGTTGGTAGTTGAGTGCTGATACTTCCAAGTGTACTAGTTACTATT